>NC_137016.1:21623682-21736182 GCF_032717465.1 Coenobita brevimanus | reverse complement strand
AGCGGAAGGGGTTGTTGTGGAGGACGGGAGGGCAGAGGAAGTGGTAGTGGAGTAGGGGTCGAGGAGGGGGTGGAGGAAGAGGGGGAGTGGAGTTTGTGGAAGAGGCAGAGTGGAAAGATACATTTCCTCAGTATTTACCAACGCTGATAGTATACTCCTCTGCAATTTTATGAGAAGGATGTGCATCTCTCTCTCTCTCTCTCTCTCTCTCTCTCTCTCTCTCCCCGGACGGCACCCTGAGATAACTACATAAAACCAATCAAAACAGCTCACCATTTTAAAGCCCCTTATCCCATTCAATCTATAAAATCATTTGCATTACAATCAGATCACCGATAAGCGATTTTGCACAGTTTACAGGAGGATCTCTTGTAGCGAAGGAAATAATGAAGGCCACATCTAACCCTTGAGGCAGATCTGTGTATTCATGAGTGGTCAAGGGGAAGTAAGTTTGACCCCTGGCTGAAGCTATGCAAGGCTAAGGTAGGGGTGAAGTAAATCTGAGCAGGGTTGATCCATGTTTGGTACAGGGCTGATGCAAGTATGGAACAAAGTCTGAGATACGGATAAAGAATGGGTTAGGTAGGGTACGGAAGCAAGTCTGAGGCACGGATGAAACCAGGTGAAGCAAGCCTATGGCAGACTAACATTGAGGCAAGGATGAGGCAAGGTACACAAGCATGTATGGAACATGGATGATGCAAAGGGTGAGGCAAACTTGGGTAAGATGGAAACAAGTTTGAGACAGGGTTGAAGCAAGATAGAATTAACGACCCTTTTTTCATTTTCTAGAAGTTCGTCGAGTGAAGTACGGTAGAAGGGAAGAGGAAGAAACGAATAGAAGAAAGGACGTGGCAATGAATATGTGAATCAAGATGGAAGAGAATGAGAAAATACCAGTAGAAGTAAAAGGTAGAAAGGAGTCACGGAGAACACACACACACACACACACACACACACACACACACACACACACACACACACACACACACACACACACACAAACTGAAAACACAGCCAATCTAAAGGGTTAGTGATAAGAGTTTGTAACACTGGAACTACCAAACCTCATCCCCATGGTACATCAAATCGCCTAATGGTAGGTATGTGAAATATAAGGGAAACAAGTTTTATAATCCTTATATGTAACTCAAGACGTATTCTAAGACGAACATCGTAAGTAATGAAGAAGTTTAAAGATACTGAAGGCGAGCTGGTCGTCTGGTGGTGGAGGAATGAATTGTATATCTCGAAGTTGTGAGACAAATCCCGATTGGAAAGTGAATATTTGCATGATTTAAATTTCACTAGGAAAGGCTAAACTAATCTTCCGCAATGGCCTACAACCATTTTATAAAAACATCCCTGCTAATACTGACACAAGTATTCTGTATGGAACAGCCCCAGCATGTATTACTTATAAAACAGCACATAATTAGCGCATAATAGATGGTATGTGAAGCTAGAGCATGTGACACCATCTGTTGCTCGTAGGAAGACTGCTGTGTCTCTGGGAATTGACTTTTTAATTAATGCCCACTTTCAGCCACAAAAAACTAGAATAGCTTACCTCAGAGACGGGGACGAACCGCGGCCTTACTCATGACCATCAGTTAATATAGATAATGGTAAGTACTGCACCTTCAATCCTTCAGAAAATGAAGTTAGATCCGAAAGAACTAAAAGACAGATACACAGACCGACTGACAGAGAGTCAGACAAACGCGACCAGAAACATCACCTACTTGATTTACGGTGGGTATGAAGGCTGCACTTCCTCCTGGATCCGCCACCTCCTCATTCACAGCTGTGGACGAATTTATAACGATATTAACCAATTTATAAGATAAGCAAGTATCTCCAGAAGGCAAATATTATCAGTAGTCATGTTATTTGTTGTATCTGTCACATTATCATTCATTCTAGTTTGGCTGGGATGTATTCATTAAGTGTATGATTAAGATCAAAGTAGAGCCATACACTTTCACATACATGGGAGAATTTTACTAACACACGGATTTATGTGGGCATCATACTTCCATACAAACAATTCATGACATGTGTGACACCAAGACACCATAATATACACAACTTAAGCTCAAGAGTGTTCATGAATACGGCCCTTGTACTATGGAGAGAGAAGGGAATGTTAGTTACTGTGGCTGGTCATTGATTTATGACAAATATGCCATGCACTTCGCCTCGTAACTTTTTTTTTTTATTTTTTTATGAAGTATAAGGAAATGAGAGAACTGAATCTTCACACATTTTCTGTTCTCCCTGCAAAGAAAAATCTTAATTAAGTAAAGTGTACGATGACGAGTTATTTCGTGAATTACAGCCCTGCAACTCTAAGTTTGGGAGTGTATTTCTAAAGCTGAATACAGGCCTCCTATGGTATCAGGAATAAGAATGACAGAAACATGGTCAATTGGGTGAAAGTGTGTGTCTGCATTTAGAGTAATATTGCCACTGACATAATTATCTGCATAATGAGTAGTAATATTTCCTTGTTTTGAGGTGCTGCTAAGACGACTTTTAACTGCCTTTTTAGAAAGATTTTTTTTTTTCTATTTCCGCCTTCATTGGTATTCAGATTAAAAAAGAATTTTCGGTGATGGAGTTACAACCGATCTCCAATGTACTGTTTCACACCATGACGCTTTTTAAATGACATTCTAGTAACAACCACGCCTTTCATTCGGCACAGGAAAAGTCATAGTGAAGGGGCAAAGGATAAAGGCAAAATACAAGAGAAAAGTTACGTGTATTGCGGTAACTTACTAGGTAAACCACAGTAGTGAAGTATGAAGGCTGGTGCAATGGCCGTCAAGGTTGTCTTCACTGCGATGACGCCTAATGAATCAAGTCTTGTCTCTCTTTTTATACTATCAAAATTCCTCCCCCTCCTCCCCACCTGGTTTCCTTATCCTTAACTACTTCACTTTCTCTTGCTGCTGCCTGACCATCTTATTCAGCACAGGAAAGCCCCTGATAATGAAGGGGTTAGTGATGGCTGCATTGAACCCACAGCCCCCAAAGTCGGCCATATTGAATAGTGTGGTCTGGTGGTGGCAGCAATTAAATATATTGCACGTCATCGTAATGAAAGGTTGGCAGGTTACCAACGTGAGGATGAGGCAGGTTATATTTCTTTATTAAAAATGGCCCCTAACTGCACACACACACACACACACACACACACACACACACACACACACACACACACACACACACACACACACACACAACACAAACCAGTGTTATATAAAATTTTTCAAAACATAAATATCGCACATCTAACATAATAAATGTGTGGAATTTTTCAAAGCAGCATTAAAGGTTGTGTGGAGGTGGCCAGGGCAATTACAGCACGATTCCTGGTTTTATGCTCAGATTACACGTGAACAAAAGCAGACAGCAGCCACCACCCACACACTCTATGTCTAGGTACGTCAATACTGCCCAGGGGACGGTAGATTATACATAACAGGTCATATCTCTCCTTCTCTCCTTCTAAGTCTCTGTCTATTTGCCTGTCTGTCTGTTTGCCTGAATGCTTGTTCATGTCTGTCTGTGCTTCTGTCTGTCTGTCTGCCTGATTGCTCTTCCCTCACACAACACACACACACACACACACACACACACACACACACACACACACACACACACACACACACACAGTCAGGCAGGCAGGCAAGTAGGATGAAATTAAAGGCAGCAAGCGGGCGTAAACCCTCCAACAATTTGCTATTCCCTTCAGATCTTTTAATAATATTCCGTTCTGCTGTTGTGTGCCCGCTCCACTGGTCATGTCCCGGCAACGTCAGTCCACCTAAGCCATTTATGTCCGCGCCATTACTCTCATCTGCTCAACAGATTACCTCCAGAGAAGGTAGGAAAAAGTCCCTAGGAAAAAATATGTGTTGTGGGAGACTATGAGAGAAAGGAAAAGTACTTAAAGGTGAGATTCATATTGATTGTGTAGACTTTATTGCAATTATCTTCCAGCCTGATTGTCTTGAAGTGTGTGCATAATGGCATAGTGGTGCTGAATGGCTTGTGTGGATTTGAGGTATGGGGAGAGAAAAGGATGAAGTTGTTGGGAATGAAAATGTTACCGTCAATATGTGGAGTGAGATGACAGAAATGTTGGGAATGAAGTTGTTAAAGTCAACATGTGGACTGAAATGATTTAACAGAATAAGAAATGACACGGTCTGAGAGATAATATGGAAGTCGTTGTAGTATAATGGAAAGAGTGAATTAGAAGTGAAATGCCCATTTGGAGAGAACAGATATTGACAGAATAATAAAAATGATGAACGGATTACAAGTATATTATATTGAAAGAAAAAGGAGAATCAGGATGAGGTGGAAGAATGATGTGAAAAGAATTTCTAATAAGAGAAGACTGAACATCCAGGAAGGTGAGAGGCGATGACAGAACAGAGCAGATTAGAACGCTGTGCTTCAGGAGACGGCACGCTGTCAGTGAATTAAAACAGGAAAGAACAAGCAGTGCGATCTGTAGGAATAATTTGTGGACTAATGAGCGAGGCTTGGATGTGCACATCTCAAATTTGCTTAACTGTAGGTCATTACTTAAGTGGGATACTGAATGTATGTGAGTGAGGCTGCTTTCTCCTACATTTGGCGCCAACCAGCTAGAGTGAATAGTTGAGGGAACATTTTTATCAATTCATCTTTAGCAGAAGTATTTCTACCTGTAATTAAATTTAGAAACTTTTCGAAAATATCTGTGTGGAAGATATAAAGGGGGATGGTCAAGATTACTAGTTCACATTAGCGTCCTTACTCACATTTACCTGCAATTACCTCAATAATCAGGGGGATACTTTAAATGGGAAGGATGTGAAGGAGTACAGGAGGAAGGGTGACACGGTTTTCATCAGTTGTTAGGACTTTTTTTTTATGACGTTTGGTAGCAGCGAACGTATACGAACCTCGTCTACGAATCAACAGTGAATTCCTACAAAATATCAAGATTGAAAACAAAAAAATACCTCTCACAACCAACAACTTACAACCAGCTCCTGATAGTTCTCTCCAACCAGCCCCCTCCATCTCCCCGATCATCACGCTGATGTAGAGGTGAAGAGGTCACAGGATGCCTTGCAAGTAGTTTAACAAAGTACTGATACAAACAATCTTGAAATTTCTACAACGAACCAACGAACTACAACCATCTACAATCAACTACAAGTAGCAACTCTACAAGTTGTCTGTATAATCTTCTACACGCACCTACAAGTAGCGGCAGTCTTCATCCTACAACGAGTAAATCACAAGAAAGAAGGACCACGAATACCTCGAGGAAGAAAAACGGAACAAACAAACGAAGAGTGAGACACGACTCATACCTCATAACCACCAGACCTCACCCTCCTCTCTCTGCTACATCCACCCAACCCCCACTGCTGACGCAGGAGTCAAGAGGTCAAGACGACGAAGCAAATACCAAGTCCATATTCACAACTCATCTTACTCACTCGTCTTCGCTCAAGTTCCTCATCGCTACTCATTCACTCACCACAGCTACCAGTGTGGGAAGTCAACGTCATCATGCGTGCTTGCTGAAAATACGCCACGTCGGTCAACACACCACCTGCACCACCACTCACACCATTACCACCACGGTAAAAATTAGTGAGTTACATAGTTACTTCATTTATACAATACACAGTGATAGACAATAAGCTTCTGCACAAACATATAAAACGTGCTGTATAGTTACAGCTTAAATACACATACTTACTTCAGTTATCTGCATAACTCAAACACTAAATAATCACCAACAATAAATATTCTACACTGTATATATTCATTCATTTATTATAGCATTTATTTACTACCAACGAGTGTTACCATTTATACCTACATAAAATACGTGTTTCATACATACAGCTATACATTATTACATCTACAAAGTAATAAAGAAAATATACCATCACAGTTACTCAGTGAGCGATTAAAAGAACTGTATTTAACATTTATTAATTAAAGCTACTTAGTGGAAACAGATAAATTAAGTTACAAGGAAAACCAGAAAAAAAAAAATGGCCAACACAAATGACGTTAGCAAGAGTGAACATCTTCAACGCAATCGTGAAGACAATGATTTCCACACAGTGCTGACACACATATTACCCACGATAGGTACAAGTGAACAACAAGTCAGTGTATATAGTTAATACTGTATATAGTATATATACATATTTTTTTTTTATATAAAACAACAAAATATGGGACTATATAATATCATTTTCAGTAATACCTGTGCAATATAAACTAAACGTTAAAAAAGTATCCCAAGGAAATTAGCCAGTAATTATGCAACCATGAACAACATAGAAAAAGCGTACACAAGCGAAGAAAAACAAACTATGGAAAATCAATACATACAAAAAAAAAAAAGAAAAGAAAGAAAAAAAGTAAGAAAGAAAAAAGAGAGAAATAGAGTAAGATCACATAACAAACAAATGAAAATAAGTGTAAGTGTTACTACAAATGCCAAAATACCACATAAACTACAAACAAAAAAGCAAATTGTTGTCTCCACAAGCTAGTGGCATGACACATCATCATTATCATCGACCGCAGCATGACCGAATTCATATGTTAGGACTGCAATTATTACAATTATGTAACTACAAACTATATGTAACAATTATGTGACGACAAACGATTGCATTATGTTACACTTGCTACAATTATGTAACTACAAACAATATGTACCATTTATGTAACAGTTGCATTAACAAGATGTAACGACAAACGATTGCATTATGTTACACTTGCTACAATTATGTAACTACAAACGATATGTAACAATTATGTAACGACAAACGATTGCATTATGTTACACTTGCTACAATTATGTAACTACAAACAATATGTACCATTTATGTAACAGTTGCATTAACAAGATGTAACTTTTATGTAACTTTAACTACAATTATAAGGCCAAGACACTTATGTAACAGTTGCATTAACAAAATGTAACTACAATTATAAGGCCAACACAATTATGCATTACCACAATATTTTGTAACAATTCATAAAATGTTACAATTATGTAGGCTATTACCACAATGCTACTACAATGTTATAAGTCATACAACTATACCACAATTCTGTATTACCAGTATCATCATACAAGTTAGGTGAAATATTAGACATTACTAAAGTGATAACTCAATATGTAATGTATAACCTAGCAGTATTACCATTGCACAATTATATGCGTATGTCTGTTATACATACACATCTCACAAAATGTATACAACTTGTTTAAAACGTAATATTACTGAATACTTACTATTTACTATGAATATTATATGTATACAATATTCATACAATTATGTTACTTTTACAATATTATGTATTTCACTTAATTAGCTTATAAGTTCATTATAATGTGTATATAATATGTATTAATATGTTATGACTATTAACTGTCGATGGTACGCCATTTTCGCGTGACCGAGCATATGTTAGGACTCCATATTATAATTACAAATCATAATAGATAGATAGAGAGAGAGACAGACAGAAGCAGGAAGTCGGATGATGAGAAGGTACTGTGTCTGCAAGAATTGAGCAATGCTAAACATGCTTACACACTCTTAACTCAAGGAATGCTTTATAGGCACACGACAGCGCCTAGTGACCATACACACACATACACACATGCTCACACACAGGCTTCTAGAACTTTCCAATCACAGTGGACACACGTGACACAACCCCTGCTACACCAGAATTTAGGAAAGAGACCTCAGATGGAGGCTAGCCATAGAACAGGCAGGTCGTAGGGAGAAGGGCTTAGCAACATGGGCAAGAGGAGAGAGAGAGAGAGAGAGAGAGAGAGATAGGGAGATAGCTAGCGGGACTCTACTTTATACTTCGCTCTGTGTGAGAGACTTGGTAATATTTCCAAGACAAAAAAAATAGTCCCATACTATTCTTTACCTCTCCTGTCATTGAGTGACAAATGGGAAAGAAGATTATCTACTTACACGCTACTCAAGTATAACAACCGCTCGTCCACAAGTCTACGACACAGTCACTCTGAGTCTGACAGCAGTGCCCCAACAGATCAACGATATCATCATCATCATCACCATCATCCTCATCATCCTTATTCAAACATCAATTCCGCAAAAAAACGGGTAGGGTATGATCCAGAAAAAGAAGAGAGAAAAAAAGTACGGAACAAATAACAGTGGCAGCATGAAACACCTGAGACTGATGAAGACTGAAAGGTTACAAAGGAGTACCAAGACACGCAACAACCGGTTCATTTTTAATCCTTACTGGAATATTTGTTGCGGGGCAGGACATAACTACGATATCTTGATTATGAGAATTTAAATCATGCATTCTGACCTGTATTAACCATCGTTAGCTACAACTTACAGTAATCCAGAATATTTAAGTGCAGGTAACTAGCCCATGCCCCGGTGACAATACATGATCGATAGCTCTGTTACCGCCTCTTAGGGACTCAAGTCCATGAACACAGCACATAACCATCAGTGTGGCTGGATAACTGTAATGTTTGTTGCAATCCTACACACACACACACACACACACACACACACACACACACACACACACACACACGTCATATAATGACGCAAAATAAGTGCTAAACCCCTTCACTACAAGGCTGTGTCCTCCAACATCAAAGCTGAGACTAATCGTCTCATGTTAGCCATTACAAAATACACAAACAATCAGCGTACTGAGAGAGAGAGAGAGAGAGAGAGAGAGAGAGAGAGAGAGAGAGAGAGAGAGAGAGAGAGAGAGAGAGAGAGAGAGAGATGTTGGCATGAGATGGAGGAAGGGAAAGTTACAGGAGTGAAATGAGAGGCGGCAATGTTTATGCAAGAAAGAGATATAAGGCAGGGGTGAGGCAGGAGTGAGACAAGGGTATGGCAGAGAGGAAATATGAGTCACAGAAGAGGGGAGAGGTCAAGAAGAGGAAAACGTGCGAGTCAGAGACGAGGACGAGGGGTGAAGCAGGGAAAGAGAGCTGTAAGGCAGGCGAAAAAGTTGAGGGATGAGACAAGGAAGAGGAAGAGGAAGAGAAGTGAGGCAATGAAGAGGGAGAGGAGTGACGCAGGAATGAGAGGTGATGCAGGGATGAGAGATGAGTCAGGGATGTGCTGTGTGTGGTGCTCTAAGTCATACCCTGTACTGTAAACAGTACAGTGATCTGGACTTCACCAGGTGCATCAGTGAGAAGAAAGAAGAACAAGCGACTGTAAAAATGTAAATCTCATAAAATGGAAAACTTCTGAGGAAGAAGAAATGTCAAGACCGTGTTCCACTGCTAAACTGAGGCAGTTAAAGACTTGGATAGTGAAAGGAGTTAAGAGACAAACAGCATACTGCATATGTAAACATTCAGAGATTGGCAAGACAGCGGTAGCCAGAGGCAAAGAGATACAGAAGATTTTAGTATGAGAACAAGAAAAGTTAAACTGTGGCACATGTGCATACAGTGGGAATTAAAATTATGGCTGAAATCAGTGTGCCTCAGTCAGCATATTTGGGTCAGGAACAGAAGATGAAGTTTATTGGAGGATAGGTAATATTCAACTAAGAATTTGGAGCAACGGCCAGGAATGTTGCAGAAATTGATGGAAAGTTAATGAGATAGTGATTTTTCAAGACATCTGGAGTGGTCGTGGCCCTAACATGGGTCAATGGTGGCACATTTCTGGTTCCCTCTCCAAGGCTGGGGTTTGGGTCATATATCTAACTATCTGTATCTATCTACCTATCTCTCTCTCTCTCTCTCTCTCTCTCTCTCTCTCTCTCTCTCTCTATATATATATATATATATATATATATATATATATATATATATGACAAATAACTACCTTCCTCGGAACAATACGGATGGGGTTTGAATTAAAATTTTTAATAAAGTCGAAAGATTGTGTCCTTTTTATTATTCAAGTAGTTTTGTGCTGGACCGCTCTTCCTACTGCAGAAACACTGGATAACATCAACAAAGGGAGATGGCCGGAAACAGGGTCCTCAGGGGATAGTGAAGCGGGAGTCCCTGCTTTCCTCATCACAGGTTTTTCATCTGCCATAAAAGTACTGCCCTGTTCGACTGGTGTTACCTCCTCCTTCCTTTGAGGCAGGGGATAAGCATGATGAGGCAGGTGTTAAGCATGGTGGGGCAGGAGTGAAGAATGGTGAGGCAGGGGTGAAACATGGTGAGGCAGGGGTGAAACATGGTGAGGCAGGGGTATAACATTGTGAGACAGGGGTGAAGCCGAGTTGATGAATGAAGTAAGTGTTATGTGGTGAGAAGTTGAAGAATGAAGGAAAACTGAGGCATGGGTTAGGTAGAGGTAGGGCAGAGGTGAGGCAGGGGTGGGGAAGGTTTGGGTGGACAGGGCACACACACTAGCTAGGATGGAAAAGCTATGTCACACTCCAGGCCACCTCTGCCTCTCACTTCACCATCTTAGCCGAGACAAAAGGAATGGAAGTAGGAAAGGGGAGGGAAGGAGAGGTGGAGGAGTACGACCAGAGAAAGGGAGGCGTTGGGGAAGCAAGATGGGAGGAAGAAAGGAGAACGAATGGAGGAATGAGGAGTGTAAGACTAGAAAAAGGGATGGATGAAGGAAAGAGATGGGAAAAAACTCTGAAGGATGAAAAGCAGCAAGAGAGACAGGTGAAAGATGAGGAGAAAAAAAGAATATTAAGAGTAGTCAGAAAAAAAGAAAAGTAGGTTATGGTAATAGGAGAAGAGAAAAAGAAAGCAGAATACAAGAGAAACGAAAGGAAGAATCAATATTTACAAGGTTGCAGGGAAGAAGGAATGAGAATGAAAAGAGAGAACGAGAGAGAGAGAGAGAGAGAGAGAGAGAGAGAGAGAGAGAGAGAGAGAGAGAGAGAGAGAGAGATGACGGGCAGAGGAGAAAGGGAAGGAGTGGGAACAGCAGAAAAATAATGAAGCACCGAGCGAGGACAAAATGAAGGGAACTGGGAAAAGACAGATGGAAAGACGAAATAAAGCTCGATGGAGATGAGCAAAAAATAGTGAGGTGGGAAAAATAAAATGGTGAGAGAGGAGGAAAAGGGAAAAACAGAAGGGCGAAGGAATGAAGGTCGGGCGGGAAGAGGAGAGGAGAGAAAGGTAGAAAAATAATGGGACGAAAGGTAAAACCCGGAGGAGAGAAGATATGAAGAGAATTGACAGAGGAGAAATGATTTAAGTTTGAAGAGGAAGGGAAAAAAAGAAGCTGAGAGAGGAGGAGAAAAGGGGGTACCTGAGGAATAAATGGGGCTAAAGACAAAAGTGGGTTTAACTAAAAGGGAGAGATAACAGAAAAGAAATTGGTAGGCGTCGTATTACTGAAATTTCACAATTGGTCAGCCATTCACATACCATTTCAAAACTCTCCTACTTTCACGGGTACACATTCTGTGGGTGGCAGTGTGAGTTTCCATTGCAACACACACACACACACACACACACAGCCAAAGTAAAGAGTTTATCCAGACATATTACCATTCTACCTCCAACAGGCTTTGCAGCTGACAAATTTGATTAAGGGATGGGTGATAAAGGTAAGGATTGCAATGACGGATGATGACAACAAAGACGACGACAACGACGAGGATGACGACGACGACAAAGACGAAGATGATGATGACGATGATAAAAACTACACTGACGCTCAGACAAGTTACGAAGAGAATAAGGATAAAGAAAAAGATAAGGAGAAGGAGGAGAAGGAAACAGAAGGACAATAAGGAAAGAGGAGAGATTCAATGAGGAAAATAAAGAAATAAAGACTTAAGACGAAAGGAGGAGGAATATGAGTGATTTTACTGCTGAGACAGCCAGTGCTATCAGACAAGTAATACCCGCGATTTCACTGATAGGGACACGCTACTCAATACCATGCCCATTCCACAGCTAAGCCGTTTCAGATCATGCACGCACGCGAGCCAGCACACACACACACACACACACACACACACACACACACGAGCGCACCGCGCAGGCACGCGCACAATTAAAAAATCAAGATACACACACACAGCGCATTACCTAACATTGTGCTGCATGTGTTTATAGTCAGACAATCCTCGTAGAGGCCAGTTTTTCCCCTTAGACTGCTGAGGGTTCTTTCAGCTGTATATAAATAAATGTTGTTAACCTGAAGAGATTACACAAATACATCCACAGGCCAGGCAGGGTCGACGGTGATGGCTTTTAACTCTGACTGTGAGGATTTCGCTAATGTAGTGGCGAGGCTAGGTATATCCCCGTTTTACAATAACCATTTTTACCTGTTATATCAGGTTATACCGCTGACAGTGACAAGAGATGCAAGTTGCTGGATTTAAAAGAATAAGCCTCTGCTTCCAAATGAATTTTATTTTTTTTGAGAGATGGGTTAGGATCAATTAAGAGCTCTGTTTCTTTCCTTATGCATGGCTACTGTCGCAAAGAATTCTGACCACGAGAGGTCCTGAGACTGGGAGGTAAGGATGGAACCCCCACTTGACTGCTATTCATCTCCAATGTACAGACGTCGGAATAAGTTCGTTTCCTTTTCTGTGGACTAAGGCGTTTGTAACGCTGCTCGATGGAGAGCTACCCCCTCCTCCTCCCTTCCTCATAGTCCCACACTCCCACCCAACCCCCCCACTTTTCTCTCCGACCCCATAACCCCACCCGGTACCTTCCATGCTCTCGCTCACAGCCAGCTAGGGGTTTCTGTACTTCAAGCACCTCTCTAATTACGTGTAGTCCGAACAACTAATAAAGAAATAGCACAGTATATACATAAATCAAGTTAGGAAAAACTTACTGCACTGAGAGAGAGAGAGAGAGAGAGAGAGAGAGAGAGAGAGAGAGAGAGAGAGAGAGAGTTAAAAGACAGGGGGCGACAGGCGGAGAGGGAGAGTGAGTGGAATAATGAGAAATAAGAGTGCAGTTAAAGAGAAAGTAAAAAGAGGAGAGACGAGGAGAGGCAAGGAGAGAACAACGAGAGTTAAGAAACAGAGTGAGAAGAGACAGTGAGAGGTGAAATGAGATACAAGCAGTGTAAAAGGGAAAGAGAAAAGGGTGATGTGAATCGGAAGGCTGGGATACAGGAAGGAGAGACAAAAGGGGAGACAGCTGAGAGAAAATTGGAATGGAGCTAACATAGAAACAGAGATAACAAAAGGAGAAAGTGGGAAAGCGAGCTACGGAACGGAACATTGAGAACGATATGAGAAAAATTAGAAAAGAAGACAAGGTAACGGGGAGGAGGAAGAAAGTGTGTTATTATGGGAAGGACACGGAAAGAACTAAGCAGGATAAGACGAAAGCATTGAGGCTGAGTAGAACGAATGACATTCAAGTGAAAAGGGACGGAGAGAAATAGAGAAATCAGAGAAATCTGCAGAGAGAAAGTAGAGATTACTGGTGGGAAGAAAACAGGTTAATTATTAGGGCAAGAAAGGGGAGGGGGATGTTAAGAAGGGAAGACAAGGGGAGGGAGAGGAAGGGAGGAAGGGAGGGAAAGACAGTGGGAAGAGCCGAATGAAAGAAGAGATTTCGGGTGACAGGGAGAGACGGAGAGAGGAGAGAGAAAAAAGAGCATGCACTTATTAATGGGGAAACAAAGCAGTGAAGAAAATGGGTTTAGTACAAGTAAAGAATTACGGAGAGAGTAATGGAGAAAAAAAGGTAACACATGTGACAAATGAAAAAAAGTAAGACAAAGTTGTGACAGAGGGAGGAAGAAGAGTGAGGTAAGGAGGGAGTGACAAAGGGGGAGACCATAGAGATAGGATTAGGGTAGAGTCGGCGTGAGAAGGCTTCGGTGAAGCCAGAGAACTGTCAAACGGCCATATTGGTCAAGTCAAGAGGTCACGGCAACACCTACTTGACGAAGAAGATTGCTGTGCACTCCTACCTCTATGGCTGTGCCCATAGAGGTAACAGTCCTAATCCTACCTCCGTGGGTGTGGCCATGAGATAATTAAGCCTTTGATACCTCCAGCTGTGTGTCCACCTGGTATTCTTCAGGGAGAATGCCAGAAACAAAGTAGACTTCATTCTACCTCAGGTTTTAGTTGTAGTTCAGCTGTGGGTGTGAGACGTTCTGTCCTAAGTTGTAACTCACCATCAAATAACCTAAGACTCCAAAAATGCCCACCACCTGTGCCGCATTTGGGTGTAATGAAAGAGGAGATAAGAAATCTGACCCATCCATTACATTTCACCGGTGAATATCTTTAGAGTGAATTATAATTTGTAAGTGTACATTATGTATATGACTGGAGTTAGTAAAGTCAAGCTGAATATTATATAGAATAATAGATATAAACTTTTTTCATAATGTGCTGATGTATATTATTTTTAATCATCTATCTGTCTTCCATCCTTGATTTTACCATATGTTCTTAAATGCTTCCTTTTTTTTCATTCATTAACTACTTTCTTTTCTCCTTCCATTCATAACCTACTTTCTTCCTCATTTTTTCTGTTTGCAACTAAGAAAACACTCGCTCTTGGTCAGCGGCACCAAGTCAGACAGCTGTCAAATGGGTCGTCGCCATATTGGTCGAGTCAGGTCTGTCGGCCTCACTCTGACCTACCCGTGGTTAATCCCTTATGCCGCCTCTACCTACTCCTACCTCTATGGGGGAGACAGACGAAGGAAAGGCGAGAGGGAGGAAGGTAGGGACTGAGCAGAGAGCTATAAAGAAAGAGGAAGGAGGGAAAAGGAAACTGGGGGTGAGACAGAGGATCCAGAAAGAGAGATGAGGGGGGGAGGGGGAGGGGCAGTACACAGCCAGGCAGACAGATAGGTCGACAAATATTCAGAAAGTGTGTGTGTGTGTGTGTGTGTGTGTGTGTGTGTGTGTGTGTGTGTGTGCTTCCGTCCCGTGTCACTTCTATAACATTGTTCCATTTTTTCACCTGCGTGTTTTCCTCTTCTCTGCTTCAGTTTCTCTTCTCACTTTTCTTATCAGTATTTCTCCTGATTGTTCTAACCATTCCAAGTCTCTCTCTCTCTCTCTCTCTGGGAATAGAGAGATTGTTCTCACAGTCTGTATCTCCTTAATACGGCCACTTCCTGAGTTGCTGTGGAATTTTGATCGCTTGAAAAAGATATACGTCGATTTAAAAAGAGTTCAGGAGACTAAGGTATCAGGTTCCCCTGAGGGTTGTGGAACTTTTTTAGTACAAACTCGTAGACTACGAGGTCAGCTCATTAAAGTGTTTAAAATCTGAATGGGTTTCACAATCATTACATACAAAGTTGCTTACTCTTAACACGGACTCGGCACACAACCATGGTTGGAAACCGTAAATGAGAAAATTTACCAGCAGAATTACGTGAAAACTTTTTCACGGGCAAGATCTGCTCCAAGTGGAACTGACTCAACATGGACGTTGTATACAATAGAGAACTTTAAGGCAGACTAGAATAAATGTGAACTGGATATGCATTCACAGGCAAACAAGAAGTATCTCCACGGTATTGGCTGCATAGTCATTAAGATCCTAACTTTTTCTTGCAACTCCTCTCTCTCACTGTGTGTGTGTGTGTGTGTGTGTGTGTGTGTGTGTGTGTAAATGAGGTGTCTCCTACCGCAACATTTAATCACAACAAATTTATTCTGTGTGTGTGTGTGTGTGTGTGTGTGTGTGTGTGTGTGTGTGTGTGTGTAAAAGAGGTGTCTACTACTGCAACATTTATTAACAGCAGATTTATTCTCTCTCTCTCTCTCTCTCTCTCTCTCTCTCTCTCTCTCACACACACACACACACACACACACACACACACACAGTGTGGTAAACCTTTTCTTAACTTGGTTTATGATATATACTGTACTATTTATTAGTTGTTTGGACTAGACCTAATGGGGTGCTTCTGAAAAGCCTAGTATTCCGGTAGATGTCACTACCACTGGGACAAACACATTCCCCGCGTTGTTTAAAAAGCATATATTTCTTTGTTAAATATCTACACTTGTGTGAAACCGTGAATCATAGTAATGTCATATACTGTAATATAAATAATACAAATAGAACACGTATATATAACGTAGCGTGAATAGTTTATATTTGTCATAAACGGAAATTAAAATAATATTGAGGGAATATGATGGTCCTACATTATTTAATGTATGCTACATTTATTGCAAGTTAGGTTCATAATACATAGTTTGTTCAGCTTGTAAATTTTTCCTAGTAGGTATTTTGACTCATTCAGTCCATATATGGGCAGAAATTTAATGCTGAGTAAATACTGGGACACAACATTTTGCTCACTCCCTTCACGCATGCGCACAAGACAGTCCAGTGTTTAAGTTTCTTCACGAGAGATTTGTTTTCAAAACAAACGCACTAGGGCTAATGCTTAAAATAATACAATTTAGACTAGGCTACTTGCGGTCTGGTTAGGTTAGACAAAGTAAGGTACTGTAATTGCTTTGGAGGGTTTGAGGGGGCATTGTCGGGGCAACACCACGGCCATCTCAAACCGTGGCAACACGGGTCTTGTGGTGTGCATCGATGAAAGGAGTGAGCAAAATGTTGAGTCCCAGTATTTACTCAACATTAAATTTCTGCCCACATATAGACTGAATGAGTCAAGACACCCACTAGGCGTAATTTACAGTCTGAACAAACTATGTATTAAGAACCTAACTTGCACTAAATGTAGCAGAAGTTAATTAATATAGGACCACTGAAATGGTGGGTTGCCATCATATTCCATCAGTAATATTTTAATTTCCATTTATGATAAATATAAACAATTCACGCTACGTTATATATACGTGTTCTATTTGTATTATTTATATTACAGTATATGACATTACTATGATTCATTTTCACATAACACTGTAGATATTTAACAAAGAAAAATATACTTATTAAACAGCGGGGGGAATGTGTTTGTCTCAATGGTGGTGACATCTACCAGAATACCAGCTTTGAAAGCACCCAATTAGAGAGGTGCTTGAAGTACAGAAACCCCTAGCTGGCTGTGAGCGAGAGTATGGGGGGTACCTGGTGGGGTTATGGGGTAGGAGAGAAAAGTGGGGGGGTTGGGTGGGAGTGTGGGACTATGAGGAAGGGAGGAGGAGGGGGTAGCTCTCCATCGAGCAGTGTTACAAACACGGAAAAGGAAACGAATTTATTCCGACGTCTGTACAACCGTTGTGCCACCACGACAGCTGACAGAGTGGGACGTATTTCTGCATTTCCAAGTCCGCCAATTTACAGGTATCTAATGACTGTGTTTATAAGTCAGCATCACATGGCAGGGCATTACATTATTTAATTTTTCCTTACCCTATTCAACCAGACAATGCATTTTCTTTGCAAACTCTTGTTACCTCCACACGTTTTTATTGACCTTGGAGAGATTGTAAATTTTGTAGAGTTTAAAAGTTCTAATTAACTCCTGTACTGCCGTAAGTGTCCTGTATGCTAAGTAAATATATCTGATGAGTGTATGGCTAAAAATCAAATATTACTGAGTTGAAGGGGTGACAGCTCTCGTAGGGCTAAATCAGTTCTCTATCTTCTACACACACACACACACACACACACACACACACACACACACACAGCATTACATCACGCGATGGTTTTACTTTCTGTAACTGGTGGGGTTTCTAACAGCTGAGCAAAAATATCCCATAGCAGCCTGAAAAATGAACAAAATTACAAACAAGCCTTACGCCACAGCAGTTCCACAATATCCAACTTCCATGCTATCCCACTTTCATACTATCCCACTTTCATACTGCCGTAATCCATACTATCACACTTCCATACTATCCCACTTTCATACCATCCCACCCTCTCGCACTTGCTTTTTTTCCCAGTTACATACTGTTTGACCTCCATACCATCGACGTTCCAAACTATCCCACTCTCACACCAACCCAGCTACATACTATCTTACTGCCACATTAACCCACATACTCAGACTCAGCTGTCTGAGGCAACTGACAGCAAACCCTTTTCTGTATCCTCCTACTTTCTCTATACTCATTTCAAAGCCAAAGGTGGCTGTTGTGTATATATACGCAACGACTTATCTTGCTCTCGTGTTCCAGAACTCGATTATTCTGAATTCCCTACACTCTGGCTTCGGCTTTCCTGTCATTCTCTGAAGAAATATATCTGTGCTGTTTACTTATCCCCTAATTCTACTGACTATCAAAAATTCTTCAACTATCTTACTTCTACGATGGAACACATTCTATCGATTTCTCCTTTCTCTGAAATCTCTATTTTAGGAGATTTTAATTTTCACCATCACCTTTGGCTCTCCTCTCCTTTCACTAAGCCACCTGGTGAACAAGCCTACATCTTTTCTATCCTTCATGACCTAGAGGAGCTTGTACAGCACCCTACCCGTATCCCAGACCGCCTTGGAGAGAGCTCAAGCATACCTGACCTCTTCCTTACAACTAATCCTTCTGCTTACACTGTTAATCTTTTCTCTCTGTTGGGCTCCTCCAATCACAACCTTATCACCTTAACCAGTCCAATCACTCCTGTTGACCCTCCAGAGAAACATCGTCTGTGGCATTTTGGAGCTGCGGATTGGGAGGCCCTCAGGCAGTACTTCTTTGATTTTCCCTGGAATGATTATCACTTCCATGGCCGGGAGCCATCTGAGTGTGCCTTACGTATTACGGAGTTTATTCTCTTGGGCATGGAAGCATACATTCCTTTCTCGTATCCTTTGTCTAACGCAAGAAAGCCTCGGTTTAATCACGCTTGTTCTAATGCTGTCCGCAAAAGGGAGAGGGCCTACAAAAGGTACCGGAGCCAGCCCACCCCAGAATCACATCATCTTTACTTTTCTGCCCGGATTCATGCTAAGTCTGTTCTTCGCTCTGCTAAAAATAATTTCATCCGTACTAAATGCTCTCAACTCTCCAACTCGATTACTTCCCGCTCCTTCTGGCACGTTGCCAAAAACCTTTCTAACAACTTTACCTCATCATCCTCCCCTCCTCTTTTCTACTCTGATGGTCCTGTAGCTATTTCTTCTACTGATAAAGCATATCTCTTGGCTCATACTTTCTCCTCCAATTCCACCTTAGGTGACTTTGGGGCTGTTCCTCCATCACTTTCCCCCTCTGACTTCCTCATGGATGACATTAAAATTTCTTCAGCTGATGTATTTTCTGCCATCACTGGCCTCAATATTAACAAGGCATGTGGGGCTGATGGAGTCCCTCCTATTGTCCTCAAGAACTGTACTTCTGTGCTTACACCCTGCCTAGGTAAAATCTCTCGCCTTTGTCTATTAACTTGTACCTTTCCTTCTTGCTCTCATTCAGCCAGTTCCAAAGAAGGGTGACCATTCCTAACCCTCTAACTATCGTCCAATTGCTTTAACATTCTGCATTTCAAAAGTTTTCTGGTCAATTATTAATGGAAATATTTTAAGGCATCTTTCCTATCACAACCTTCTTTCTGATCGTCAGTACGGGTTCCGTCAGGGACACTCCACTGGCGATCTTCTCACCTACCTTTCAGACTCCTGGTCATCCTCCTTTCGGGACTTTGGCGAAAGCTTTGCCATTGCACTTGACATCTCAAAGGCTTTCGATCGAGTCTGGCATAAATCTTTAATTTCCAAACTGCCCTCTTACGGTTTCTATCCTTCTATCTGTGCCTTCATATCTAGCTTCCTTTCTGGTCGTTCTATAGCCACTGTTGTAGGCGGCCATTGTTCTTCTTCTAGATCTATCAACAGTGGTGTTCCTCAGGGCACTGTCCTATCACTAACTCTCTTCCTTTTATTCATCAATGACCTTCTAAGCTCTACATATAACCCTATCCACTCATACGCTGATGAGTCCACCCTTCACCTTTCCATTTGGTTCCCGCAACGCCCCTCTCAGCAGTTACTTCAACAAACAAGGGATGAGGCTATGGCACACCAAATGTCTGACTTGGCTCATACTTCTGACTGGGGTCAAAATAATCTGGTTGTTTTTAATGCATCTGAGACTCAGTTCTTACACCTATCAACCCAACAAAATCTTCCACAGGTATACCCACTAATGTTTAATAATATTCAGCTTAATCCTGGATCATCCTTGAACATGCTTGGGGTTTGATTTACTCGGGACTTATCTTGGAAAGATCATATTACATCTTTTGTAAAATCTACCTCCAAGAGATTGGGTGTGCTAAGCCGACTCCGTTCCTTCTTTACCCCTGCACAATTGTTGCTTTAATACACAGGTTTTATTTGCCCCTGTGTGGAGTACAACTCTCATGTGTGGGGAGGTTCCCCACATACAGATCTTCTCAATAGGGTGGAGACAAAGGCTTTTCGTCTCATTAACTCTCCTCTTACTGACTACTTTCAACCTCTGTCTCTTCGCCGCACTGTTGCATCTTTATCTCTTTCCTATCACTACTTTAATGGTCACTGCTCCTCTGAACTGTCTGCATGCATTCCTCTACCTCTACGACGGGCACGTAGCACCCGTCTAGCAGGAAACTCTCATCCCTTTTCTGTCCAACTCTCTAATGCAAGAGTTAACCGTTACTCCCAGTCCTTCATTCATGCAACAGGTCAACTCTGGAACTGTCTCCCTCTGTCTGTATTTCCTGCTTCCTATGATCTCCAGTCTTTCAAACGCAGTGTGTCCAGGCATCTCGAAATGATCAGATCTTGAATTTGGCTCTCTCTTGTATTTTGTCTTTCTCTTGGAGGGACCTCTTATTGCTGGCTCATGGCCTTTGGTTCCTTCTTCCTCGCATTAAAAAAAAAAAAAAAAAAAAAAAAAAGACATACTATCCCAATTTCATACGATTCTAATAACATACCGTTGCAATTACTGTACATGTATCCCAGTAACACTGTCTCATTTTCACACCATCCCAGATATATTCAATTCCATCTTGCTGTCACATTATCTCACATACTTACTATTCCAATTTCATTCGATTCTAATAACATACCGCTGCAATTACAGTACACATATACCAGTAACACTGTCTCATTTTCACATGATCCCAGATACATTTAATTCCATTTTCATCTTATTACAGTTACATATTAACCCACTTTCATACTACTACAGTTACATATTAATAATTAATATAGCACAGTTACATATTATCACAATTAAATATGAAGATATAATCATACCCTCTCTTCTCTCTCTCTCTCTTTCTCTCTCTCTCTCTCTCTGCTGACTGTGCAAATCCTCTAATTTAGTCAGAAATTGTAGGACATTGTGGACTTGGCTCTTATATAACTGAAATTTCCATATTGTGCCATTCCTCTGCTCACCCCCCTGCCTTACCCCGCCCCCACCCCCACAGCACCCCCACCCCACCGGTCCCTCCCATCACAGAAAAGATGTGATCTACGGTAAATATGGATAGTATTTTACACATTACTACACTGATGATGATGATGTTGATGATGATGATGATGATGATGAGGAGGAGGAGGAGGAGAATACCACTGCTACTACTAGCTAATAATATTATTTTGTGTTAAGTGGAGGGGCACGTCATCCACTCACTCGATGGAGTGCTGTCTTCAGGTGACTCTACAGTAACTGACAAGCCCAATGGTTTCCTGTAACCTAGGATACAATAACAACGCTGGGGGGGGGGTACCCATCTAGCCACATGACACCTGGTGGTTTAGTGGGTTAAGACGCTCCAACGAGATAGAGCCTGTAAGAGTTTATATCCGAGGGAGGGATGAGGTATACTGCTCACATGATGCCATTTACTGCCCAGTGAGGTTGGTCATTCTTGTCTTAAGTGTCGAGACTGAGCAGCCTAGCCTCAGGTCCCTACGCTCCTGATGGGCCATGAAGGAGAGGGATGATCAATGAATGGATGGAAAATAATAATAACCTGCGCTGGAAATTCCTGCCGTTGGGTTGGTAGAGCTTGAGGCTACTGAATGTTGTTCAGTGCCACCTGGGAGCGGACATTGAAGAGGATGCAGTTATGTATTACCATGTGTTGTCACGTGTTAGCACCCATCAGAGCTTCCCTCTCTGACATATTCTGAGTCTGTCATAAACACGCCACAACACACCTGGCACCAGCACCTGTCACCTTACCTTGTAAAGCCATCTATACCTGTACCCAGGTGTTAAGCACTGGATAGAGGCTGTGGTGATTGCGGGTGGTGTGGTGAGCCTCGGCCGTACGGACCACTTGCGCATCACCACCCGTAAAATACTACTTGATCCCGTATAATACAGCTCTCCGACAAAATCACGGGTGTTCAGGCCGGCCCTCACCATACATACAGCCACGGCTATAAGTAAATACCAGTGGAATGACAGCCGTCACTTTAGTTCTCAGATTCTCATCATTCTTCCTTAACAATTTTTTTTTATCTTTTTTTTTCGGCAGGCCTATAGTAAAGTTTTCACCCGTAGCGTACTTCTGTATCCAGGGGCCGTATCTATCAAGGATCCTAACCAAGTTTTGTGATAAGAAACTCGCTTTAGTAATCAATTTTCATCTGGAGTCATTATGCTTTGTTGTATTCCTCCCTTTAAAAAATCACTCATTTGGTTGAGAAAGACTTGATATTGTATTTGTGAAGACGAAAATAGAAACAGTCTTATTTATGGCTTGACTCTAAGACAGTTAATAATTACGGCATCAAGAGTACTGCCAGAAAATGTTTTTGATTCTTTAAGTGTAAGATACTACTTATTTGTGTATCCTGCCCTACAGCTGCATAATGGCCTTTGAAACACACACACACACACACACACACACACACACACACACACACACACACACACACTCACACACAGGGAGAGAGAGAGAGAGAGAGAGGGAGAGGGAGAGTCCGGAGGTCAGAACCCTTTTCCCAAATGCTGTAATAACACCTGTGGCGTATATTGTAATAACACCTGTGGCGTATATTGTAATAACACCTGTGGCGTATATTGTAATAACACCTGTGGCGTATATTGTAATAACACCTGTGGCGTATATTGTAATAACACCTGTGGCGTGTATTGTAATAACACCTGTGGCGTATATTGTAATAACACCTGTGGCGTATATTGTAATAACACCTGTGGCGTATATTGTAATAACACCTGTGGCGTATATTGTAATAACACCTGTGGCGTATATTGCACATTGCTGACTTACACAACAAGGCCAGCGGTGTGGTGGGCTTAGGCGGCTCTCCAGCATCTCTTCCTTACCACCTGCACGGTAATGGTCTCTCCTTTGACACTTTGGCAATCTGTGTTGACATTAAGATTTATTTTTATAGATGATCGTCTTTACCCACGCCAGCGGGTAAATACGCAAGATAATCGCTATGCCAGATGTAGTAGGCAGCCTCCTTAGCGACCAATAATATGGCACAATGCAATGAACAGGAAGAGTTAATGTTGATTTATAGTGATAAATGGGTAAATGGGTCGGAGGGAAACAGGAAAAGTTTTTTATTTTGAGTCTAAAGTTTCAGATGACAAAGATTCCAACTTCAGTGAGATTGTCCGGTACCAAAGCAAATAATGTTAACATCTAATTTCTCATTTGGACAATTATGAAAATGAACCAATGAAAAGACATTAGGTCTACGGGGATCTCTTAACTGGGTTTCGAAAGTAAATATTTAGTGTCTTCTCATTTATCGTAATGAAAAGAATCTGTAATTAAATCTACATCTGTACTATCAATGTCTGTGTCCTCTAAAACATTAGAAACACCAGTAAGTTAACATTATTCATAATATTCCCACCTCAGCCATTTAAACACTTATTAACACTGCCAAATCCCAACCAAAATAAGACCAAACTATCGTAAGCATCCTTACTGTTTTTAATTCCATTTAAAATTCTTCTCGGACAGGCAGGAAACAAAGCTCTGAATGTCAACAATTTTTAAACGTCCGTAAACCAGTACTAAAATATATTTTCTATTCCATTTTCTGCACTCCCATCAGCATACTGTGCACAAATATGTTTCTGAAAAATGTTACGTAGTTATCTCTTCTCCGGCATTCAATTGAGAGTTTAGTCTTAGTTTTAACTTCACGTTCTTGTTCTTAAAAGTTGGTACTGACCTTACATCTCGCTCTTCTTAACTTTCGTTGCATAGTTTGTCCATTTGTGTTGTGTTTTATCCCTCGATTATTTCACTTAATTCAGGAAATCCCGAAGTAATCACAAAACTAAGAGGAACAAAATGCTTAACTATTATCCTGCAAATTACAAACTTTGCACTTCATTTTAGAAAACTGTAGATGATTTTATTCAGCAATGGAAAACTCGTGGAACCAAAAGGGTAAGGTCAAGGTGTGTTGCGCAACACTTAGAGTCTCTAGCTGTGTCTTGGAATGTCCGTCCCTCTCACACTTCCACCTTCCGGATCCCTCTCTCTTCGCTCATCCTTTTCCTTCTCCCCCATTTCCTTATTGACTTTTCTTCTCTTCCTTTTTCCTTATTCCTCCCATCTCCCTCTGTGCCCCCCCTCCATACCTCTTCCACTCATCATCTCCCCCTCCCCTCTCTCTCTCTCTCTCCCTCCCTCCCTCTCTCTCTCTCTCTCTCTCTCTCTCTCTCTCTCTCTCTCTCTCTCATACACACACACACAACACACACACACACACACATAAACACAAACACCAGGATAGCAGCACAAGGTATACTGCAGTAAACCTTACACACACACACACACACACTCTCTCTCTCTCTCTCTCTCTCTCTCTCTCTCTCTCTCTCTCTCTCTTTCTCTCTCTCTCTCACAACATTCCGACAAGCATTTCATTTTATTCTCCCTTACATTTCTCTTCACACGGTAGTTCTCTCTCTCTCTCTCTCTCTCTCTCTCTCTCTCTCTCTCCTTGTTTCATCGTTCTACTGTGTTAGTCGTGGCAAGCAGTACACACAATACATTAAATGGATATCTAATTTATTTTGCTAAAGGCAGCATCCAGTCCGGTAAAATTAACATACTTTAATCAAGGTAATGAAACTGTCTTTCTATAAATACAGGTAAACATTTTCAGTCTTTTTTTTTCAGTTCACTAATTACACTCTATTATCCAGGCAAGGCGTAAATTGAATCAGTTAATGTTCTGTGATTTTTTTCTTATCTTGAAATTATACTGTACATACATATAGGCATTAATAATGTACAAGATACCTGGTGTAATAGTATTAGAGATGTAAGTAATTACCGGAAGTGATAAAACACGGGTTCCAGCGCATGAAATAATAGGTTCAAAAATAGACCGATATGTGTTACTCAGAGAACAAACCACTACGCTCACGGTTGTAAAGAGTGGTCACACACACACACACACACACACACACACACACACACACACACACACACACACACACACACACACACACACACACACACACACACACACACACACACACACTGGCCACTCCCACCGTGGCCAATAAATTGCCTTGATCAAAACAAATTGCCATCTTTACTCTCCTCGCTGCAAAGTGTCACAGGAGGGGACAAAACTGGTGTGTGGGGGTAAGGGAGGAGAATATGAGGTATTTTGGATGAAGGATGAGGGTGGAGGATGAGGATGGAGGAGTGGATGATGGAAGCAATTGATGGTTAAGTGGATGAAACTGGGAAATGTGACTAGGTAAACGAATAGGAGTTGAGTGAATGGGTGAGATTGGGACAGAGTTATGTGGATTAATGACAACGAGTAGTTCAAAGAAGACTGAGAATATACAGTATGTTGTTGGGGGATGAGGATGGTATGAAGCCTGGACAGAAGGGGACACTTTAGCTAGACAAATAGCGAGGGGAGGTGCAGACATCAACATGATGAGGGAAGGGATAGTTTGGTGAGTGAAAGGGGTACAGATAGATAGATGGGGGAGGACATAGGTAGGTAGGTAGATGAATAGGGGACAGGAGAGGTAAGTATTTTGTAAAAAGAGGGAAGGGATAGTTTGGTGGATGACGAAGGGAGGATACGTTTGTGAATCAAGAGAGAAGGGAAAGACAGATGAAAGAGGGGGTGAGGGATAGTTTAGTGAATGAATATGGGAGAATACGTACGTAAATGAAGACGGGTGGGATATATAAGTGTACAAGGATAGGGGAGGGAGATAAGTAGAGGAAAAGAGAAACACTAGGTGGATGAAGAAAGTAGGGATAGGTATGCTGATGAAATGGAGTGAGAAGAAAGGTGGATGATGAGCGGCGGTACAGACAGGTGGATGAAGAGGAAAGGGACAGGTATTTGGATGAAGAGGTAAAGGATAGATAGGTGGATGAAGAGGGGAGGGATAGATACGTGGATGAGGAGGAATAAGAGGACGGGTAGATAAAGAGCTGATGTACAGATACGTGTAGGTAAACGAATAGAAGAAGGAAAAGTATTTGGATGAAGAGGTATAGGACAGAGAGGTGGATGGATAGATTAGTGGATAAAAAAGAGAGGGATATAGGCTATAGATGAGTGAGGTGGGAAGCATATATTAGTAGATGAAGTGGGGAAGCAGGCAGGTGAATGAAAAATAAATCAATAGGTAGGTGAATACAAAGGGAAGGGATGGACAGATATCCGGATTCAGAAACACAGCCAGATGGATGAAAAGGAAAGGGGTGGCTGGCTGGAGGAAGATGGGAGAGAACTCAGGTGAGTCAATGAAGGTGGTGGTGCGTGAATGACTTGGTGGACGGACGGGAGGGTAATGATGGAAAATTGTTGAGTGCAGGAGGCAAATTGATGGTTAGGTGGGTGAAACGATGGCTAAGGGAAAGAGAAGTAGATGTACAGCAAAAGTAAATGGTTTGTGAAAAAAAATACATAAGTGGAGGGAGGTGATAAAAATAGAAAGGGGAGGTGTGAGTGAGAGACAGAGGTAAAAATGAAGATAACAAATTCGAAAAGGCAGGATGAGAGGCAAATGAAGGAAAGAAAAACAGCATGAAAAGAAAGGAATGTGAAAAGGATAAGACGTGAAAAAAAGAAACAAAAAATGTATGAACGAAAAAGGTGAAATGTGAGATGATAAAAAAAAAAAAAAAAATGGACAGAAGATGTTGGCCTTGGTGGGGGAAGTAGGGTATGTGTTGGAAGGAAAATGTCGAGAATATGCATTAAAAAAAAAAAAAACAACAAGGGTGAGCTGAAACACACACACACACACACACACACACACACACACACACACACACACACACACACACACACACACACACACACACACACACACACACACACATTTATACTTACCCTACCACTCACCATCACTCTCCCCCATGTATATGAATCAGTATGTTCTTGGCGGTAAACTATGCCTTCCAACACACACATTATACAGTATATGTACCGGTGTATCGGTACATTTATATACAGCGGTACAATATAATTTCCATATTTCCGGAGAATAGGAGGAGTTTGTGAATACTCCTTACGGGAATAAGGCGTCTGGCTAGAGAGAGAGAGAGAAAGAGAGAGAGAGAGAGAGAGAGAGAGAAAGTAGCCATTATTTACATTTACACAGAACAGAAAATATCATATCCAGTGTGCACATTTACATATACTGTATATGCAAACTATTATATCGACTATTTACAGTTACTAGGAATGGTACAATACCTCCAAAATTTACATGATTTAGAATATATATATGTACACCACCATTCAGCCACAATAACACCTGAAGCAGCATAAAGTGTAAACCTTGCTCCTGTTGGCGGTAAAATATTAGGTCAGAACGCTTGGCACTTCGGATGAGGGTGTATCAGATTCTGGTGGGCAAAATTACATGTACTTAAATGTTATCCTTGCCCTGAGGAGGGGGTGTGAGGGCGAGGAGAGGGAGGGGGAGAGAGGGAAGGGACGAGAACCATGTGGGAGGGGAAGGTGTATGAGTTAGGGGAGAAGCTGAGATTTAAGGCGGAGGAGGAGGGGGTATGAGGGAGAGGGAGGAGGTAAGATTGGGGAAAGGAAGGCGAGGAGGAGAGAGATTTTACTTGAAATAGAAAGAGACCGAAGGAAGAGAAATAACGGGGAGAGCTAATACAGTACTAATAATATTACGAAAAGAAGAAGAAGAAGAACAACAACAACAACAACTTCGAGGAAGAAGAAGAAGAGGAAGAAGAAGAAGAAGAAGAGGAGGAGGAGGAGGAGGAGGAGAAGAAGAAGAAGAAGAGGAGGAGGAGGAGGAGGAGAAGAAGAAGCAGGAGGAATAGGAAGAAGAAGAAGAAGACCAACAACAACAACAATATACATCAGTCGTGTTTTTTTTTTTTTCATTCAACACAAAATCAATACAACACTCAACATCAAGGTTCAATAGGCTATGTTTATTTAATTCTAATTTATACTTTTACACGTAAGCTCAATTAACTTGGCTGCAAGAGTGTGTTGCTTATTTTTACGTCTCATTAAAACTACAAAGATAGTCTGTAAAAGTCAAACAAAAATATTACCTTTGATGATACGAACTGCTGGATCAGCATTACTGGTGTTTTGGAGAATGTGTGAGTCAGGAAGGGAGCAGCAACGAGGCTGTGGCCTTGGCTCTGTGTGCTGCATATTGATTTGGTTTAATGTACTGACGAATAAGTATTGGTGTGCACATAATCACACACGAGTACACACAAGCACATATACACACACACATAGTTTCTGTGCACGACTATAAGAGTCGTATTTTCTCTAACCTGCGAGACTCCCTACCACTTCCACCTTAACAGTTTTCAAGTATGTATGTATGCCAATATTCTCGATTAGGTTATTTACGCAGTTTATAGCAACATCTGCAACTGTAAATATTAACTCTAAAAGTCGTGTGTGTGTGTGTGTGTGTGTGTGTGTGTGTGTGTGCTATGATGACTATATACCCGCTTGTCATGCAATACTTTTCAATAATGCAGTAAATTCCTGTTTAGGCCAACATAACACCGTGACATTAACTGCTCCAGCTGCACACCTGACGGGGCCAGTGTGTGTGACGGCACTACAGTTACCCCTAACGCGACAGCCACCTAAAAATGCTGCCAATAAATACACCAGCGATGAGTTGTGTTGCTCTGCTGGTGGCCTGGCAGGGTAGGCTGGTGGCATGTAGATGGCTGGGTGAGTGGAGGATGTGTGGATGGAGGAATAGATGGGTTGGTAGGTGAAAGGGCACGAGGGTGGTGGGTGGCTGGGCAGTTGCGTGGGTTGGCAGGTTGAAACACAAAATCGAGTGAGGGGGTTGTGTGTGGGTGGGTCGATGGGTGAGTGGGTAGTGCAGTATGAGGCGAGTGGGTAATGCGTGGAGAGGAAGGTCATTTGGTGGATGGATAAGTGGGCAAACAGATTAGTCCGACAGAAGGTAAGTAGGTAAGTAGGTCGGTAGGTAAGTAAGCAGGTGGGTAAGCAAGAAGGTCGGTAGGAGGGCAGATACAGTAGGTGGTTTGATGGTTTGGATGAGTGGATGAAGGGAGAAAAGTATGGAATTTTCCCATTTTCAGAAGTTATCACAGCTGCCATCATCACCATCATATCTATCATCATCAATCATCAGCACCATCATCACTGTTAATTAAGGCAATCGCCATCTTATTCCTCTATAATTACTTACCCTTCCCTCACCCTACGCTAGTACTGCATCTTAGCCCAGAACTTCATCTCTCTTCAGCCATTCAGAAAAGATATCATTTGAATCTAGTCCCTCCGCTGTCCCCACCTTTTTCCCCATTTCCTTTCCTCTTTATCTCCATCATTCTTCACTCCCTGCCGTATTTCCCTGCCGTCTTCCACCCAGATCAGATTATCTTTCTTCGGCTTCTCTAAAGGTAGGAACTAGATTTAGAAAACATAAGCGTTACAGTGCACAAAAGAGAAATATCCTCCGCCCTTACCAGGAACAAATCGCCTCTATGTCGTCCTGTCCTTCGTCATCAAGCTGCCCACCTCCAGTTCAAACTACCTCATTCATTATCTCTCCACGCATACCCTCTCCCATTCTCTCCCTCACATCACTCACATAGTCTCCTACTCATTCACAATTCACTCACCCCACATGTCCAAGTCATGCCTGGGAATTTCTAGCACTTTCCACAATCATTCATAGTTATACACATACCTTCACATTATATACATAAAGACTCAATAAACTTGACTGAAGCTACAAAACTGATTATGGAGGCCTGAGTGCAAACAGCCGACTGCGCATGTGCTATCCCTGAGATCCAGTCATTTTCAGTCAGGAAATTCGGTCAGTGCCACAAGCGCCTCTCCTATCCACCAGTTTCCTTGACGGCAATTTATGTGGAAACACATACACACATTATTTTCACACACACACACACACACACACACACACACACACACACACACACACACACACACACACACACACACACACACACACACACACACACACACACACACACACACACACACACACACACACACATATAGAGAGAAACAATCCCTTGTCCTTCCTCGTGGTAAAATAAAAGGTTTGACACAGGATTGAAGTTTCACAGTGAAGAATGACAGGCTGAGAAACCCTCAAATGTGTTTTAAAGAATAGAGTGTCACCATGGCCAGAGGGGGAAATCTGAGGGGCAACCGGGATGTGAAAACTGCTGTGAATATTTGTACCGGGGTGACGGAATGTGTGAGGGTGTGGATGAGTGGGAGGTAGAGGGAGTTGTGGGTAATGGAGGGAAGAAGTGGAGAGAATTTTGTGAGAAATGGAGAAAAGAATCAGGGAAAGGGAGACAGAAGAGGGAATTATGGAAGACTCTGAGGAGGAATTAAGAAATGGAATTTGCTGTGTAAAATTATGAGGGTGTGTGAGAATATTTGATACTGGTGTAGAAGAGGTAGCCAGAACAGGAAATTGCAGGAAAAGGAAGAAGAGGGGAGAGAAAAGCGGGATTTGATGGAAGGGGAAAAACAGGGAGGGATGAGACGGTACTGTTGAAAAATTTCACGATGTGTTGGAAAATAAAATGTGTTGTGAAAGTACATGTGAGGGGGTTGTGTTGGAGTGTGAATGAGGATTATGGTTACATGAAAGATGCAGCGGTGTAGCAGGTGTTCTGCAATGTTTAACAGCTTATGAACTTGTAATATGCAAAAAGAATCGTGTAGTCTATCCAGTGCTGATGGAGAGTGCCGTAGGAATGTGGCTCTTGAGAGTGTGGCACAATTTTGCTATTTGGGTGATATGATTAGAGGTAGGTGGACCAAAGGCTTGCTCAGCCGCGATAGTTAGAACTGACTGTGGGTGAATTAGAAAACTGCTCCTATTGACAATGAAAGGGCTTGACAATGAAAGGGCTTTCCGTCTATGACCTAGGCAAATGATATCGTTCATATGTGAGAAATTTCATGCTCTGTGGGCAGTGAAAGGCGTGCATTTATGGATGATGAAGATAATCGGCCTCTTAAACGTAAAAATAAAAATGGTGAGATGGACGTGTGATACCACAGTGAGGGATACAACATAGTGTGTACAATTAAGAGGATCATTCAGTGCTAATGAGGTGAGGCATATGGGCAGGGTGTTGTGGTATGGATATGTGCAGAGAAATGTGTGAGAGAATGTGGGATTAGATGAGGCATAAACTAGATAGTCCAATCCCAGAGGCCCAGTAGTCCTTCAGCACGTCACTAACAGAGTGCATCACACACCCTTACATGTCACCGCTTGGATGCTACCACCGAACCATCAATGATAATGACTTCTAATTCAATGCTGAAATGATGACATTAGCGGAGGGGGGGTTTTCACTAAATTACAGTCCATATACTACAGTCTGTTCCACTGGGTATATAACTCAGAAACACGAGATCACCAGTACAAATACTTCCCCATAAACTGTGTTTGAGACTAAGGAAATATTGGCCTAAATGTGACCAGTCGTTGACTAGTAGTGTAATTAGTTAGTGAGGCGGCTTTACTGCAGGTCAGGTCATGCATTTATACACACGCTGAGAGAGAGAGAGAGAGAGAGAGAGAGAGAGAGAGAGAGAGAGAGAGAGAGAGAGAGAGAGAGAGAGAGAGAGAGAGAGAGAGAGAGAGACAGACAGACAGACAGACAGACAGACAGAGACAGAGACAGACAGACAGACAGACAGAGACAGAGGCAGAGAGAGAATGTGTGTGTGTGTGTGTGTGTGTGTGTGTGTGTGTGTGTGTGTGTGTGTGTGTGTGTGTGTGTTGAGCAGGGTGCAAAATTTTGAACTACCATTACCATATTAAAAGTAAATCATTAAATATTCCCCTTTAGGCTACGTAAAGAGTGAAGTTCGTTTTATTTATACAGCATTTAGTTGGCATCAGTAATTTATTTCTGCATTAAGATTCCATTCGTTTTCATATCTCAAGTTACGTACTAAGTTACAGAAAATATTTTAACAAAGCTGCAGTATATCCAGATGGTTTCCTCGCTTTCTTCACGTATGTAACGTTATTAATTAAGATAAAATTAAGACTTAAGTTTCCGTGTATATTCCCTTGCTTTGTTTATAATTTCCGCAACATTAGTCTTAAAATATTACTGAAGGCCACATGAAGCTACATGTTTGTATAAAAAGAAAATCCTTCATTTACTTTCTATGCTTTAAATAACTGTATAAAGCTTTGTGATAAATCCTTAATATATTCGTTGAGATTCTCCAACTGTATAAATATCCTACTTGGCTTTGTTTTAAATATCTTATGGCTGTTAATAACGGCCCCATATGTCATTATCCTCAATGTTTCCGTTCAGATATTCTTCACGTTCTCGTAATACATTCCTCACGACGTCACAATAAATCCTTTATGGTTTCGCAATGAATCCCATATTTCCCATGAAAGTTCGCTGGTAAATTCTCCCATATATCTTTACTTCATCCACCGATTCATAATGTCCTACTTTATTATGTTCATGAATTCCTGTCATTTTCGTGGATGGGGGGCAATGCAGTCACCTGGAGGCGATATGCTGACGTGAGGCACAGAAAATGTGCAGGTGTTTTGTTGGCCTGGCAGTTCCGGCGCTCACGGCAAAAACACGGCCCCTCATTTTCTGGGATATTTTAAAAAAACAGGATGTACCGCGCCAATATACGCCGTGTGTTGATTAGGTGATGGAGGGAGGGGGGGGGAATGGTGTGAAGATGGTTAAAATGGAAGTGGTGGCGGTAGTGATGGAGGTGAGCGGTGGTGTGGTGTGATGGTTGAGGTGGTATGATGGGTGTTGTGGTGGTTGATTCTGTGGTGGTGTTGCGAAGGCAGGGTACTATCGGAAGTGGTGTGATGCTTTGTTATGTGGTGGTGGTGGCCCCACATGGTTTGGGCATGTGGAGAGGATGGAGAATGACAGCTGGGTACGGAAAGTGTGAACGTCGGGGGTAGGGTTTCGAGAGGCAGACCAAAAAAGACCTGGAACGAGGTCATAGTGTGACATCAGAGATATGAGAATGAATAGGGAGGCTGCCAGAGATCGAGTAGCGTGGAAAGTTGCCATTAGGTGACGATGGCCGATGCATTCAAGCATGCTGATCCCTTTAAAAACGATATTATACGAAACGATACGTGGCAAAATGTATGGAAAAGGAGGTGCGTTGGTTTGTGATGTGGAGTGTCGTGGGGGTGAAACGGAAGTGACAAAACTGGTTGTGGAGGTGGAAAGGGAAGTGGTGATGTGGGGTTGGGTTGATGATTGAACTCGTAGTGGTGGAATTGGTAAGGGTGGTAGGAAAGGTGGTGTGGTGTAGTGTGGTGTGGTGTGGTGATTGATGTTACAGTGCTGTTACTATGAAAATGATTAAATTAATGGAGTGGTTCTCGCGGTATGTATGTAATGATGATCTGTGGCAAGGAAGGCGGTGTAATGGTACTGTGAAGGTAGTGGCATGATTGGTGTGGTGGTGTGTGGATGTGTCTTGTGTGGTGGGGTGATGGTAGTTTTGTGGAGGTGGTGGATAATTATGTGGAAGTGCTGCTGTGCAGATGACGTGGGTGTGATGATGACAACTGGGGTGATAGTTAAGTCTGTGAGATGCTTGGTGGGATGGCTGGTGGGACAGTGTTGTTGCCTGCTGCTGAGAGAGACGGTGTGGTGATTTCTTTGGTTATGTTCTTACTGGTGGAAAAATATAGTGGATGCGGTAGTTGTGGTGGTGTGGTGGTGGTGGTGGTTATAACCTAAGCAGTAGTGGAATTAATTGTGTTGCTGGTGGTAGCTACGGTAGTCGTGAAGGTAACTAGGAATTGGTGATAATTTAATTGTTGTAGTTGTGATTGAGGTAACAGTCGTAGTGATGGTAGTAATGACGATATTGGTAGATGCTGCAGTCGTAGTTGTAGTGGTGGTATGCTTGATCTGATTGTAGCTGTGGTGGTGCTATAAGCTGTAGCTGTGGTATTAGGGATAGCTGTGGTGGTGATGGTGATGGTGGTTGTGGCAGACGAAGGTAAAGGTGATAAGAGTGGTGCAAAGAAAATTATGTTAGAGGTAGGGGTAGCAACAGATTTAGTCGCGGTGTGGTAATAATGATGCCGGCAGCTGAGGTTTGGCAGTAGTTGTTGTTGTGGGGTTTGGCAGTAGTTGTTGTTGTGGTGATAGTGATGGTGGCAGCTGTGGTGGATGGTGATGGAAACAAGGGTAAAGGCTGTGAGGCGGATGGAAAAACTGTATTAAAGGTAGCAGTGGCAACACAATAATAATGTTATGTTTCTGGTCAGTTGCCACAGCACTTGAAGTAACAGGCAACGGGATGGTACAGAAAAATGGTGAAGGTACAGTAGATAAGGTGAAGGTAGATAAAGGTTGTAGCAATGTTGGTGGCTGTGGCAGTGGTGGTACTTGTGACTGTGGTGGTGTCGTAACAATGGTGATAATGGTGACATAACAAGTTTGGTATTGGTGGCTGGGATGGTAGGGGTGGTGGTGATGAGATTCATTATCTGTCCTACTCTGGGCATAGACTTATCATCCCGTTCCCTGAGCCCTAGCAGTCCTCCTACGCACCACACAGCTGCACACATCACCACCTCGGCACTGATACCCACCGTCCATACTGAACACATGCTTGGGTTGTCTTATTCAGGACTGGAGCATTAGTATTACCGGGGGTGTTGTTATGACAAGTCGGTGGGTCTTGTGGTGGATCAATAAAGTCTGTTTCAGCCAAATTAATTTCACCAAATTGTTTCCTGCCCCAGCATGGGATCGAACCTGCGTCATTTCAGACAACAGACCACCTAGAGTCTCTATTACCCCGGTGACGGTGATGGTAGTGAGTATAGTACCGGTGATGGTAGTGATGGTGATGGTAGTGAGTGTGGTACTGGTGATGATAGTGATGGTGATGGTAGTGAGTGTGGTACTGGTGATGATAGTGATGGTGATGGTAGTGAGTGTGGTACTGGTGATGGTAGTGATGGTGATGGTAGTGAGTGTGGTATGGTGATGATAATGATGGTGATGTTAGTGTGGTACTGGTGATGGTAGTGATGGTGATGGTAGTGAGTGTGGTACTGGTGATGATAGTGATGGTGATGGTCGTGAGTGTGGTACTGGTGATGGTAGTGAATGTGGTACTGGTAATGACGATGGTGGAGACGTGTGACAGTTGGTAGTGACAGTGACAGTGATAAAGGAAAAAGATGAAGACAGGGGTTATTGCACACACGTGTGTTGTTGGCAGGACTGGAGAGTGAGAGTGAAAGTGATGAAAAGGTTTTGTTATTGGTTGTGATGAAATATAGGGTACATGAGGACAACCAATGAACGGGTTGTTGTTGCAGTGACAGTACAGTACACACACACACACACACACACACACACACACACACACACACACACACACACACACAAAGATGGACGAGTGAATGGCTGAATTCTGAAGATACAAGATGGCAGAAAAATAATTTGCTTTTTTTTTTTTTTTTTTTTTTTTTACTTCCCTATGATATTAGGAATTCATTGTATCTGCAGACAGAGGAGCGAAGGATCAGTGTTGTGGAGAAAAAGAGACAGTGAATGAGAAAAGTAGAGAGAGATGAAATAAAAGGAAAGGAGAGATTAAGAGGAGGAGGTTAGAAAGAAGATGGTAAGACTGCAGAACTGAACGAGTTAGCTTGCAAAAGTGACAGAAGAAGCGAGGGATATGTCATCCGTAGAATATATAGGAAAACAAATATTTAAGAAAAATGTACACAAAGACTGTGCAGAGGTACAATATTATTTTTTATTGTAAGGGCGAGGGGAAAAAAATATATATACCGTATCCAGTAAATTAGTGCAAGTGGGAAACACTAGGGTTGGTGATGTGAAAACGGGTTCCAAGAACGTGATGACTGCACCGATGATGGAAGTGAAGGTGAGAGGGAAGTGAATTTGGGTGGAGGAGGGGTGGTGGAGGTGAGGGAGAGGGAAGGAGTGGGGTGGAGGTGGGGTGATGAAGACAGGATGAAGGTGCGACGGACAGAGGGGGGTCAGGGGAGGTAGGGTGGTGGAGACGAAAGGGAGATAAGAGTGGTGGAGGTAGGGCAATGGAGGTGATCAAAAGAGGAGGAATGGGATGGAGGAGGAATAGTGGAGGGCTAGAGGGGGATGGGGTAGATGAGATGTGGTGAAAGTAAGAGGGATAGGGGTGTGGTGCCGGAGATGAGGGGGAAGTGAGAGGGAGATGGGGTGGTAGACGAGAGGTGGAGGGTGGGTGTAGCAACTAACGTTAGAGTGGAGTGAAAGAGGGTTAATAAAAACGAGGGGGAGAGAAGGTGGTGTGGAGCGGATGAAAAAAGTGAATAGAAGACGATTACCAGTAAATGTGCCAAGGTAAGGCTTCATTACTCTCCATCACCTCGCTCTGATAGCACTCTCTGCCTTGTTCTTGCCTCTCTATATTCATTCCTCTTTTTCTCCTCTGATATCCCCCTCCACTCTGTACTGTGTCTCGTCTCTTACCTCCGTTATTTCTTCCTGCTTCTACATATTCTCTTTCATGTTTACGATGTTTCGTAATGCTTCCAGTTTCTTATTCATATTCTCTTTACACTTTCCTCTGAAAACAATTTTCTGTCCATTCTCTATGTTCCTCATGTCCATTCCCTCTCCTTTATTATCATTAATCTTTCCAAATCGTCTGCTGGTATCCTAAGTGACATTCCCTACTCTGAAGAGAAGAGAAAAGGTTACTCGAGACAGCAGGTGTAGCCTTGGACGGCCAGGATTCATCTCAGTTAAACATAATCTTCCGATGTAAGTCTTAATAAATTAACCAAATATACCAACAGCAGTGAAAACATTAACACTGTTCCACTTCAGTGACTCACTTTGACTTGAATAATACCGGTAATGTATGGGGTTACCTGCAATACAGTATTAGATTGCCCCAACCATGAGGCTTAACCATTACAATATTAACACTGACTTGTGCTACTCAGTCTCAACTTAAGGTTAGTCAGATGTTATATACCTGGAATAAAACACTAGAGTTGTCTCCACCTTGGCAGAGTTATTACGGTTCTCTCTTTTCCTGCTCCTTTTTCCGCTGATGCCCAAGATCATAACAACGATCCCCCCCCCCTCTCTCTCTCTCTCTCCTCCACATAACTTCACCCCTTTCATCCTCCCTCTCCCTGAACACCTCCCAACACACACATTATTATATATGCGCAAAGACTCGGGAGCAACGCGTCAAAATCTGTTTTACAATCACGGCCCATCTTCCACTACAACCACCCTCAGCATTTCCACCACTGCTACCTACTGCAACCACCACCACTACTACCATCAATACAACCACCACCACTACCATCACTGACACTACCAGCACTACTACCAACAAAATGAACCCCACTCCACCACAACTACCACCATCAACACAACCACCACCATTACTATCACTGACACTAACAGCACTACTACCAACAAACTGAATCCCCCTTCCACTACGACTACCACCATCATTACAACCACCACCACTACCACCACTAACATAATTATCACAGCCATTAACACCAACCTAACCCCCACCACTATCATCACCATTACTAACGGCTACCCCACTACCATCATTACCTTCGCTAAGACCATTTATGTCATCACCACCATCACCACCACTACCACCATCACCAGTATTACCACCGACGCCACCACCACAACCAATACCCAAATTACCACCACCAACATTACCTACCATCACCACCAAAATCACCACCACGAAACTCTCCAGCTTTGCTAAATTTACACCTTCCGGAAACGCACTGGGCAGGAGTGGTGGTGGTGGTGAAGGACAATGCAGCATCAATCAGTGGGAGGGATTTTAGCTCCATCCAGCCATTCTTTCAACCATCCATTATGCAAACAGACAGATGATGAAGGACAATTTCACTTAAAAAAAGGGAGGGGGGAGTAAAGTGAGCAAAATATATATTAACGTCCATAAGTTCACTGACCATAGGATTTCGACCTTGAACTTCTGCCATGTTACACTCTTTTGTAATTATATTAAGGTCACATGACATTTTCATTAACACCATGTTTAAAATACGTCAACATGTAAAATAAGTAAGATACCATGTACACTCAGTAACTACAAAAATGCCACCATGAAAACATATAAATTTACCGTACGAAGAAATTAAGTCAAAACAAATAAGTTATCCAGCAAAGAAAGTAACCACAAAAAAAGTCATCATGAACAGTTCGTAAATAACCAAGTAAGAATAAAGTCGCCAGGCGAAATCATGAAGTCAGCGTGTGATAAATTAAGTCGTCATGCCAAGGAAATGAGGCAGCACATTCAGCACTGACCCCCTCGCCTCCCCCGTCTGTCTGCCTCGGTGCTGCATTATGAGCCGCACGCCTGACTGGCACACGTGAAAATGTGTCTGGGTTTTTGAGGCGGCTGAGAGGCTGAGGTGAGGCAGGGAATGTCCTTTGTCTGAGCTCAGGGCAGGTCTGGCTCAAGGTGGCAGTGTCAGTGGTAAAGTCAGGTGTCTATTTTTTTTTTTTTTTTCTATTGTCAGCTTTTTTTTTTTTTTTCCTTTGGGATGTCTTTTGTACTGAAGTGACCAGAAATGATATTCACTTTCATGTTGGAGATATTACTCGTTCTCTTATTTATACCTCCATAATTTACTCAGCATTTACCTACCGTAATTATCTGAAGTTTCCTTGCCAATTTTAGGTCCCTATAATTCAGTCAGCTAAATAACATCATATAGCGTTAGCTGCAATAAAATAAGCAAGAAACTCGTTCACACCACAGATGTGGAACATGTCTGAGAGAGCAGGGTTGCATTTTTGGCCTTTCCCGGCTGCATCTGGCTCTTCTTTTGGAAAGTGACTGGTACAACCGGAAGGCAATTTTCATGACAATATCAAAATGGTACGATATGCCACGGCTGGTTCAACAGCTGAGGGAAAACAATGTTCTAATTACTTTTCGAACCGGGTGTGTTAGATGTACCTTCAATAATTCCTTCAATACGAGATGTCTTTCCCAAGCTGAATAAAAACATCGGTAGGTAAGAAGAATAAACATATAAATGGACATTTTCTGATAGACGTGGTTTATAATGAAACTAATACTGTACACTCTCATCAAACTGGTTCTCTATGTTTACTCTTACATTCCTGTTTCTTATTACTGCTCTAAATTCCCCTGCCATGTTCCTTTCTTGTTTCACTTACGACCGTTTTCGTTCACTGCGTTGCCTGAATACGTAAATACCATCACAGTTGTTTCTGTATCATTTAGTTAACCCCCGGTAACTCTAAACGCGCCTCTTACTATACAAACCTACATTTTCACTCACAACACCAAGTTCCTTCACCGTACCAGCCAACTTTCACTCCTACATCTCTCATGACACTGCATCATCAACAACTAGAAACGCAAACAGCTCCCTTTCACTGCTGTTTTTCTTCAGAACCCTTCCTTTCCCTTCCCAAGTATTCTCGCTTTCAACTATCTCAGTTCACCATGAAAGAGAGAGGAGTCTGAAGGGAGTCAGTGAGACGAAAAGAACTGAAACGGAAAGCCTTGTTAATATGTGAGATATGAGAAGACTTCCTTCTTCCCCCACCCCCCATAAAGAGGCACGTGGCAAATGTAGGCTACCCTACACATTGGCGAAAAAGGACCCTAGACACCCTGCAGCTGTGCAGGGTTAAACAGGTACAAAAACAGTAGACAAATGATGGAATTTCAGCGCCGAAATACGATACTATGTTAAAGTCACTAAAGCCCACGGTTAGGAAGCGGGAGCTGTAGGACCCTAATAACGAGCTTTGCCAAAGTCGTTAAAGTCTATGGAAGTGAGGCATCTCATTTCCAAAGCAGACAGAGGCGCTAACAGAGATGCTCCAACATCTAAAAAAAAGAAAAAAAAAAAAAAAAAATCGGTTCAGCCTACTTAACTTGTGAGATGTTGAAATCTATTCCTAATATAAGTGTCTCAAAATTTATGTACGTGCTGAAGATATTTCATGCATTTTCTGTCCAAAGTGCCACCGCCAGAAACCGCGTCAGCACACACATTCTTTAGGAAATAAACAGCCACTCAATCCACCAAGTCTATCTGTGGGGTTGCCGTGTGTTTCTGTGAATGAATTAAATCATTTGTCGTAAACTGGGCCATATACCCAAATTCTCCGTTCTTGCCCGGAAAGTTAACCTTTTCAGCTATTTAATTTTCAATTTTCTTCTTACCACTGTTAGATTAATACAAACCAAAATAGTAATGAAAAAAATTTATAAACCCAAATAGTTTTCGAAACTGAGTGACACATATTGCCTTCAAGACCTTCACTTCATAACTTATCTAGACACTCTATTTAGCTGAATAAAATCGTCTGGCGGTCGCTAAACCACAAACAAGACGCCATTGTACTGAGAAAGGATAATGTGACTAAAACAGATACCAATCAATCAATCATTTCCTGTGGCACCCTCGGGGATGCATAGGGCCTCGATGAACTCACACCACCACATCCTATTTTGTGCTAACTCCTCAAGATCTCCCCAACACTCATCTCCAACTTCCCGTCTCATTGTCCTCACCCACGTCTCTTTTGGCCTTCCTCTACCTCTCCTACCAAGTGCCACCCACCCTGGTGTACCTCGTACTATTCCCTGTCTCCTATACACATGTCCTAGCCACTTCCATCGTGAGAACCTAACATATTCATTGACCGGCTGCAATCCCGTTATTTCTCTAATTCTACTATTTGGTATCCTTTCCCACCACTTAACTCCTAATATTCTTCTAAGTGCTTTGTTTTCAAACATCAAGAATTTATTTTCCATAGTCACTGTGCTGTACCAAGACTCGTGTCCATAAATTAAGATACTCCTAACCATTACCTTATAAAGTTTGATTTTTGTATGCACAGAAAAATTGTTATTATTCCAAATATTTTTAAGCATTCCCATTGCCTGATTAGCTTTCTTTAACCTTTCCTCGAATTCAAAGTTCAAAGAACCATCCTTGGCTAAATAAGTACCTAAATATTTAAACCTATCAACTTGCTTTACAACCATACCTCCAATTACACATTCCTGCGCATTTTCCATATTCATATTGATTATTTCAGTTTTTCCACAATTAATAACCAAACCCACCTTGCGACCTTCACTCACCAAACAGTCCAACACTCTCTGCATCTCTTCTGGCCCATCACAAATCAAAACTATATCATCTGCATAATCTAAATCCAAAAGTTTCCTGTTCTCTCCCCAAAGTATACCTGCACCGGTTTCTGTTCCAACGCGTTTCATAATGTAATCAATGACCAATATAAATAGTAAAGGCGATAGAACACCACCTTGAATTACTCCGGACTTGACTTCAAATGAATCACTCAGACAACCATCAACCATCACTTTACAAAATGTGTCCTCATGCATGTTCATAATGACCCTCACAAACTCCTCTGGTATTCCATAATGTCTCATGATCTTCCCCATAGTCTCTCTCGAAACACTATCAAAAGCCTTTTCAAAATCAACAAAACAAAGACTTAACGGTACTCTCATTTCATTAACTTGCTGCATCAAATGCCTAACTATAAAGATCTGATCATTGCAACCACGTCCCTTTCTAAAACCAGCCTGTTCATCCCTCAGAATACCCCCAACCACAGGCTCCAACCTATTTAACAACACTCTACTGAAAACTTTCAAAGCTATCGGTGACAAAGAGATTCCCCTCCAATTACCACATTCACTCAGGTCTCCCTTCTTCGGAACTTTAACAATTACACCATTCTTCCAAACTGATGGTAGTAACCCCGTCACCCATATCTTATTGAATAGCTTGGTCAAGATCATTATTAATCTATCCCCCTCCACTTTAAACATTTCCGGAAATAAACCATCCTCCCCTGGTGCCTTATTATTCTTTAACTGTTTTACTGCTTTCTCCACTTCTGCAAGCCTCAACTCTCCTGTTGCTATATTTAAATCTTCCTGAGCAGACGGTATATCCTCTTCTGGTGGTATTGGTCTATTAAGAACTGTCTCAAAATGCTCTTTCCATCTATTTTTAATATCTCCATCTTTGGTCAATAAATTTCCTTCCCTGTCTCTAACTGGTATTTCCTTGCGTTTACCTGCATTACCACTCAGTTCTCTAATCGATTCATATGCTATTCTTTGACTCTGTCCATCATTTTTGTTTATTAAGATTTCAGTCTCTGCAACCTTTTCATCCACACATCTTCTTTTATCTCTCCTAGCTAACCTTCTTACTTCTGAATTCAAACTCCAGTACGCAGCTCTTGCTAATTCAATCTCTCGTTCATCAACGCATTGCATCTCACTCCTCAATTTAGCCTCACCTCTCTTTTTTATCATATCCCACGTTTCCTCTGATATCCATTTCTTTCTCCTGAATCTATGTCTCCTTCCAATCGTACATTCAGCAGTCTCATGCAAAACTTTGTTCACATCCTCCCACATCTCATCTACACTTCTCTGCCCCTCTTCCAACGTTTCCAACACCAAAAACCTATTTCTGCATTCTAATCTGAATTCCTCCTTTTCTTCTCCTTCCCTTCTAAGCTTAACAATATCGTATCTACCAACACCAGATTTTTCCTTCTTCTGATTTTTAAGTTTAAACCTTATTTTTGCAATGCTGAGTTGATGGTCACTACCAATATCCGCTCCCCGTTTAACATGAACATCTAGCAGAGAACTTCTATGCCTCCTACTGATAGCGATGTGATCAATCTGATTTTTATATTTTCCACACGGCGACACCCAAGTTGTCTTGTGTATATTGCAATGCTGAAAGAATGTGCCCCCGATGACTAAGTCATTTGCTAGACAGAAGCTTCCAAACCTCACTCCGTTTTCACTCATCCTACTACCAACTCCCATCTTATCCATACATGCCTCAAATCCCTCATTTGAACAGCCCATTACTGCATTAAAGTCTCCAACACAGATCAAAACATCATGTCTGGGTACCCTTCCTAATCCTTCTTGCAACTTTTCATAAAATGTGTCTTTCTTTTCATCGAGTGCATCATTAGTAGGTGCATAACACACAAACAGACTGATGTTGCCATGATTTGATTTAAACCGTGAGTATAACAATCGCTCATCTATAGGATCCCACTCACATAAAGCCTTATTTGCCTTACAACCCAGCAACAATCCTACTCCCTGATAATGCATTCCATCCTGTCGGCCAGATATCAATAAACGTATACCATCCTCCAAATCCAACTTATCGACTCCAGTTAATCTAGTTTCTGTCAGAGCACAAATATCAAGTCCGTAAGTTTGAAAAACCTTCACAAACTCATCGATTTTACCGTCATGATTTAGCGTTCTCACATTCCAGTTACCAATTTTAATTGTATTTTTTGCATTAACAAAGGAATTAGATTGTAATTGAGGCAACCGTGAGATTCTTAGCACCCCCTGCCCATTTAAGGGCTGCACGGGACTGGGGGCCATTATTGTTCTTTCAGAGTCCATCAAGGTTTCTTTGGCTAACTTCCTGAACACCTCGCCATTGTGTTGCAGTCGCAGTAGGCAGCTAACTTGCCTGATTGCCCACACCCGAAAGACCCAGCTATGCTGTAGCCAGTCACGTGCCGGCATGCTTCCCAGCCATTTCACTCTCAAGGAGTTCCTCTGCCTGAGAAAGCAACCACCCCCCTGCTCCCGAGGGCTTTTGATCTGTGTAGGTTGAGGGCGATCACTCCCTCACTAGCCATATACAGTGAATATACAGTGTATAGGCTACACTCACCAATTACCAATTACATGAAAACCGAAATTCGTTGGACGTCAGCCTCATGGATGGATGGCTGTGCATATTTGCTCCAGGATCCTTCAGTCTGACTAGCGCCCAACTACAGCCGTAAAACGCACCCACAAATGTGGCCACCCCTCAAAGTGACACACACACACACACACACACACACACACACACACACACACACACACACACACACACACGACTCAAAATAAATAACAATCATAACCCACATACTCATTAACCCTGCTAACCATTCGAACCCTTCATCCACTAAGTAAAATGAATTTACTTCTTCTTTTCACTGCATAACTAAAAGAGGAAAATGAAAACAAGAAAAAAGTCATAGTGTACCGGGTAATCATTTTTTTTCCAGCATTAAGTGAAAAAAAAAAAAACTACGTAAAGAGAAATAAAACAACCTTGGATAAATTAATTAGGCAGGATTAACACAATTACTGTACACTGCATCGACGTAAACTCATCATACTAAACTCATTACACTGGGTAAATCATTTGTAAATCCACCCCATTACTTGACTGGACTATTCATTAATCAGCCTGCTTTACACAAAATATGCACAGATTATGCCCATATGCCACACAAATTAAACTCCAATAACACAAACTATGTTCGCGCACTTAATCTCAGTCAAGTCTTCAGTCAGTTACTCAATTAACTACACATCTATCACAAAATTACGTTCAAAATAATGATCTCTTCCTCCTTTTTACATACTATAACTCCTCACTACAATGACGCAATAGTTGTGTTATTCTGACCACCTCCACACGTTACAGTTTAGAGGACATCTGTATGTAAGTGGTTAATTGTAATTTTTTTTTTTTAACCTCTTAAACCTATTCAGTATGGTGCGTAAAAGGTGAAGATGAGGGCAGACGCCATGAGGCGCTTAGCCAAGGTGCTCATCTCCGTAACATAGACCTTAGAGCCCGATTGCTCTAAAAATCGCATTAATTCATCCATGCCTGACGCTCAACCCTTTCCCCCAGTTTGAACCATACTGCATCCACACTGTTTGAGCTGACCTACAGTAGCCCCTCAACCTTATCCTTTGACCTACTGCTCTAAGAAGAGAATCACATCATCTTGGACTCAGTTAGATCCAACCTTAAGATGACTTTGTTAGGTTAAACTTTGATCCATCTCTGTGTCCTTGACCGCTGACCTACAATTCTCAAATACAAGGTCAATCCATTTGGCTGACCTTCAACATTTCAAACGTATTTGACAAAAATCAGGTAAAAATTGTTTAAGTTAGTTTGGTCACACACAGCCACACACACACACACACACACACACACACACACACACACACACACACACACACACACACACACACACACACACACACATCGATCAAAACATAACAGTCGCCCTCGTTTCGCGAGCGCGGATATAATAACATAAATAAATGACCAACAAAGAGTTTCATCAGCAATGTTATAATTTTGCTGAAGGACGCAATTTCCTTCCTTCTATTTGGAAACAGATAAAGCTGCCTAAACCAGCGAGAGCATCCCAAACCCTCGGGGCACTAATGTCGCCATTACTCGCGATAAATGCTTCCAGAATTAGTCACTTTGCCTCTATCATCCTCTACGAGATTAAATGTGCTGACCCAGTCCTGTATGATCTGATGATCTGTTATCCTTTGCTGTCTATAATAAGCTGAAGGGTGGGGAGAGGGATATTGTTGTGTGCTGGGGGAGGATAGGGAGGATACCACACACAACTCTTGTCAAGTGGTGAATGAGAGGCCTTCCCGTATCATCAATGCTCATGTTTTCCGTGTCTCTCTGCAATGTCTTTCATTTTACCATAGTATTGACTCATTCCGTTTCTTTTTCTCGCCATACTCCGAATTCTGCTCTCTTCTTCTCCATTCCAGATATCTTAAATTTTAACATCTTTACAACAACAAGTGCGTTCTTACCTTTATATCAATCAATCAATCAATCAATCTATCTATAGCCAGACGCCTCAAACCCGTATGGGGTGGCCACAAACAAATCGCCTCCATGTCGCCCTGTCCCCCGCCATTTCGCTGCCCTTCCCACCCCCACTCACACACCACTCTCTCATATATCTCTCCACTCCACCCCTCCATCTTATCCTCAGTCTCCCAACCATCCACTCACTCAATGTAGTGTTACTGTACACTGAGTGACAAACCAAATGATTTCCTGTTAGACAGGAAATCATTATTTTAATACCAACCAATACGTGTTCCCTACGTATCAACAACTAGGTTGGAGGAGGGTTAGTGCCCCTCCCCGGAAAACAACTAAAGAAAAATAAAACATAATACCACAAGACGAAAATAATTGAGATAATATCTTCGCGTTGTGGTAATATCATAATTAAAAAGCCGTCAGCGTAAACGATGAGCCTCATGAATGCTCTTTTTAATTACCTCCGCCAAGGAGGCTATGTTTCACCCTGTTTGTTTGTTTGTTTGTCTGGCTGGCTGTTAGCAAAATTGCCCAAAAAGTTATGAATGGATTTTGATGAAATTTTATGGAAGGATGGACCACAGGCCAAGGAAGAAATTATTAAATTTTGGGGCGGATCCGGATCCGGAGCATCCCGCACAATATCTCCAAAAGTTCTCAAATGAATTTCAATGAAATTTTGTGGAAATTGGACCATGCACCAAGAAAGAACTGATTATTTTTGGAGCAGATCCACGGATCCGGATCCGAATCCTTTTTAATGGCAATGACATTGGCGGAGGCATGCGCTCTCTGAGTACTTTGTAGTTCCTACCGCTTTTCCATGTGTCCAACTCATGACATAGATTTAACTGTCACTTCATTAGGTCCAGTGGCCCTCCTACATGACTGCCCTGCACCACAATGACCCACCAGGCAGCAGCACCAGCATCATGCCCATGCTGACCGCCAGTGACTGCCCTACACAACAATGACTCACCAGGCAGCAGCACCAGCATCATGCCCATGCTGACCGCCAGTGACTGCCCTACACCACAATGACCCACCAGGCAGTAGCACCAGCATTATGTCCTTGCTGACCGCCAGTGACTGCCCTGCACCACAATGACCCACCAGGCAGCAGCACCAGCATCATGCCCATGCTGACCGCCAGTGACTGCCCCGCATCACAACGACCCACCAGGCAGCAGCACCAGCATCATGCCCATGCTGACCGCCAGTGACTGCCCCGCATCACAATGACCCACCAGGTAGCAGCACCAGCATCATGCCCATGCTGACTGCCAGTGACTGACAGACGACACAGTGACAGACATTCATCTAACACGCCCAGGAAGCATTTGTCATCTGTGTTGGAATTTGACGCTTAATTCTAGCGGGGTCCATTTAGTGAGATGGCCTGTGCCAGTAAATCTATACGACCAGTGACTAAATGCAGAGTTAGGACTTTTAACTCGCCACTCCGGTGATACATTTATAGCTTATTCTTCCTGTCTTAAAGCTATTTTATTTATGTTAGCACAGTTCTTTCAACTGGAGAGGATGATAACGGATTTCATTAGCCCATTAAGTACGACAGGTCTTTCCTGGAATGAATTAAATCGTCTGGAGAGAGCAGCGAGAAAATAAAAACTTCGCCAGTAATATTTTGATCAACAAAAGCATAAAAATACGAGAGTCAAAAAGTTGTTTTAAAAGTTATTTAAACCGTTCATCACCGAATCAGAATAAAATCTTCTGCACGTAAGTGGACGACAACATAGACGCGGTGGTGCTAAGAGGGTTAATGGTGACTGTTACTGGTTAATCTCCTAAACAACGACTGTGATTTGTCTGTGAATCTGGTGTTCACATCATATCAGGTCATGTGTGTTTGAGAGAGATGCCTCAACTCACAAACGTTAATTTTCAGGTTAATTTTCTGAATAGGATTAGATATTTCTTAGCTTATTCTTCTTACTTCCTGCGATTTTATTCGACTTAAAAAACGCTCTTGCATGGCAGGGGCTAAACCAGGTTGTCTTTAACTCTTCCAGCTGGAAGAGTCTCTCGCAAGTTAAGTAACAGCGTCTGGAACGGAAAAAAATTAATATAAACGACGTAACAGGAATAGTAGCTTATCAGTGCAAAGTGTCAACTCTTTGCCTGTCAGGTGTCCTCTCAGGTGGACACAACTGCACGGTGTCAGCTGGAACAGAATATCTGTGTGTGTCCGTACCAGCAATTTGTTCAAGGACATGGCAATTTGTTCGGGATAATATCAAGGACTTGTTTCCAGCTGAACAAACAGTCATGGTGTTACCTTGAGTGAAGTATGAAAATGCATCCATTGCAATGGAAAGCATAGATATAGGTATTTAAAACTGCTATGAACACATTTCAAACAGAATCAAGTGTAGCATAAGTTAAACTGGAGGGAAAACACTCACACTTTTTAATAAGAAAAAGTACCAAAATGGAAATCAAAACTGATTTACATTGCATTTTTTTATTCAATGTTTGTACAAGATCAAAAGAGACGCTAACTCAGATCCGATTAATTACAATAAAGTAATTAAGTCAATAAATAAATACAAACAAATACCCGATAACTCATTAAAGAAACTTATTATTTATCATGGTCATCATTCTAACCCAATTTCCCAGCAAGAGGTAGGGGGAATTCCAAACTATGAAGAGGAAGACCCAAAAGTAAAAATACCAATAGAATTCCCAGTAAAACAGGCCACACAGTCTCCCATTGCTCCACCTCACACGTCAAAGGCAAATAAATAAATAAATAAATAAAATACTAGTGGTACTAGTTCCGTTAACTGCATTATTAAACACAAGGTTACGTGGATCTCCAAATATAATTCGTCCAACCATTTCCTTTAATCGTGAGTTAATTTGCTTCCTGAAGGTCTCTACTCTGCTTAGACAGACATTCACCACCATTACCATCTACCATACCCTCACGTATCCGTAATCCTGGCAGTCAGTCAGGGTGCGTGTTTCTCCCATTATATTTTCTAGCTTGATTCACTTACGGGAGACTTTCTGTACTGAGGGAGTTAGATGTAGTCGCCATTTTCTCTTTCACTTCAGGTGTGCTTTCCCTTGAATGAAATCGTCCGGAAGTCGCCAAAAAAAAAAAAAGATAGATAAATAGAGATGACAGAAAATAAAAGAAATCGGAGTAAAACGGTGAAACGCAATTCCATAATAATTAAATACTGGCATCACAGTCGTACTGATATCCATCCTCTCAGTGTGACCATACCATCTCAGAACGCTCTTTTTAACTCGACCTGAAATATAGCTAAAGTATGAGTAAAAGGCAGACTATAAGAGAGAAGTAGAGGAATGATTGGGGAAATATGAATTGGAGCAGATGGGGGACGTGGAAGGTGTGTGCACGATATTCACAGAGGAAATATGAGCAGCATGTGATGTGGTGTGTGGGATGAAGAGAAGACGGAAGGGGGTGCAAGCAACAGCGTGGTGGAATGAAGAGGTGAGACAGGCTGTGGCACAAAAGAAGAAAGCATACAATGAATGGATGAGAAATAGGGGAGTGGAAGAAGTTGAGAAGCGGAAGAGAGAGTTATATGTAGAAAGAAAGAGAGAGGTGAAAAGATTAGTAAGAGAGAGTAAGCAGAGAGTGGATGAGGAATTTGGAAGGAATTTGAGTGTAAAGTGGAGGGAGTGTAAGAAAATGTTCTGGAATGAGGTGAAGAGAGTAAGACAGGGTGGAAGTGAAGTTAGGAGGAGAGTGAAAGATAAAAATGATAGATTACTAGTGGAGAAGAGAGAAAAAGTGAGCAGATGAAGCGAACACAATAAGGAATTGTTGAACATAGAGGATGGAAGTAAAGCGAGTATAAGTGGCTGGCGAATGGGTGGGAGAAGAAGGGAGGTAAGACAGGAAGAAATCAGTAGGACAGAAGTTGTGGAAGCAATGAAGAAAGTTAAATTGGGGAAAGCCCCAGGAATTGATGGAGTGTGTGGTGAAATGCTGAAGCATGGGGGAGAGATAGTTGTAGAATGGATGTGGAAGATGTGCAGTTTGGCCTGGGAGGAAGGTAGAGTCCTGGAGGATTGGAAGTCAGGTATAATTATTCCCTTCTACAAAGGAAAAGGGGAAAAAGAAGTGTGAGGTAATCATAGGCATTTGTCTTCTTAGTATAATAGGAAAAGTGTATGGTAGGATACTTATTGACAGAGTTAGAGAAAGAACAGAGGAATTAGTTGGATTAGGACAGGGAGGCTTTAGGAAGGGAAGAGGTTGTGTAGATCAGATATTCAATCTTAGATCTCTAGTGGAAAAGTTTCTAGAGAAGGGAAGAAGTTGTATGCGGCTTTCATGGATTTGGAGAAAGCATATGACATGGTGGATAAACAAGGATTGTGGAAAGTATTAAGAATATATAGAGTAGATGGGAATTTGTTGAATGCTGTGAAGAATATGTAGGCTGCAGTGCGTGTGGATGGGGAACTGAGTGAATTTTTCTCTTTGAAGGTTGGGTTGAAACAGGGATGTGTGATGTCTCCATGGTTGTTCAATCTGTACATGGATGGGGTAATAAAAGAGGTACAAGGTAGGGTAGTGGATGTTGGAGTGGCCCTAGTGAGAGAGGGTAGTGTTTGGAAACTCCCTGTACTGTTGTTTCCAGATGATACTGTGTTGTTGAGTGAAGACGATGGGGAGCTGCAAGGCTTGGTGGATGAGTTTGGGAGAGTGTGTAAGAAACGGAATCTAAAGGTGAATGTAGGGAAGAGTGAGGTGATGGTCTTTGAGAGAGGTGAAGTCAGTGAATGTACAGCAAGGTTGGATGGTGAGGAATTGGAAAATGTAAGTACGTTTAAGTACTTGGGCAGTGTGATGAGTAAGGATGGAGGTTTGGAGGGTGAAGCGCTTGAATGGGTACAACAGGGAAGAAAGGTTGCTGGTTCCTTGAAAGCAGTGATAAGAAACAGAGAAGTGAGCATGGAAGTGAAAAAGGTACTACATGACAGTATTGTGATACAAACTTTAACGTATGGAAGTGAAGCTTGGACGTTGTTGGAAGGACACAAGTCAAGAGTGAAAGCAGTGGAAATTAGTTATTTAAGAGGAGCCTGTGGAGTCATATGGAGAGATAGGCTGACAAATGAGGATATAAAGGAGCGTTGTGGTGTGGATGTGGACGTGATAAGAAGCGTTAGGAGGAATACTCTGAGGTGATTTGGCCATGTGGAGAGGATGGAGGGTGAAAGACTGACGAAGAGAGTGTATGTGAGTGAGGTAGAGGAGGGAGAGGGAGGAGGAGGCCGAGGATGAGATGGAGGGATGGGGTGGAGAGGTATATGAGAGAGGGGAATGTGAGTTGGGAGCACGGCAGTGAAATGGCGGGGGACAGGTTGAAGGTGATTTGTTTGTGGCCACCCCGAACGGGATTGAGGCGTCTGGCAATAGATAGATCGATAGATTTCTCTGTGTATAAATGATTAAAGGACACCACATGATCAAAACCAGAACCGAGTGACAACATTTCCTGGCAGCCTCCCTCAGCTATATAGTGTTAATTACCTCAGGGATAACCACAGCAAGATATTTACACACACTAGTATATATATATATATATATATATATATATATATATATATATATATATATATATATATATATATATATATATATATATATATATATATATATATATATATATATATATATATATATATATATATATATATGCATATATAATTTGTTATTAGTTTATTACATTTGTAAAGTTATTTGATCGATATATGAGCGTTTGAATTTTTTTAGTATAAGATTATTAGATAGACTGAATCATAACTCAGTGGTACAGAGTACTTAAAATTACTTTAGAACAGTGGTTCTTAACCTTTTTTCTTGGCGACCCAAAATCCATAAGATGGTCTATATGGCGACCCAAACCCTCGTAAACTTACTCGGCACCAAAACTGAAACACACATATGTGTCATATCATGTGACTAAAAGCAAAGTAATATTTCAATATTTTATTGATGTCATAATAAATAAATTTCATTTTTATTATATGTACTTCCTAAGAAGTAATATATTAACACATTTTGGCAGGAAAAAAATAAATCGAAGATCAGAAAATGAAAATAATTCATTCATGTTCATGATACACCTATTTACTCTGACCATTAAGGAGAGAGTCACTATTTTGGATGTTGTCTGAGACATAAAGTACTATAATCAGTGAGATCCCTGGCACTGAAAAACTTCAATCAGCTTCTCAAACCGGGGTGATTTAGATGACAGACTGCATCTTAGATCATGCTCTGGTTGTAGACGGTTTCTGTACTTTATAAGTGCAGAAAATCCTGTCTCACACAGATGAGCTGTAGCGAAGGGAAGGAGTGCTTTCAGGGCTTCACCTCCAAGAATTTTCTTTTCTTTGTAAACTCTGATCCAGAATGAGCTCAGTGATTCGAATAGTTTCCTGAAATCATAACGAAGTGTTTCATCATCCTGAACCTCGATGAGCTGCTCCTGGAGGTAGCTGATGTTCGAAATCTCGTCAGGTAAGTCTTCAGCTTCAATGTTGAAGGGATTTCTTACCCAGGCATATTTCATCACATTCTCAGGAATGTAGTGAAAAACTCTTCGATTAGTCTGGAGATATGTTCCACAATGATGCTTTGGACCTGGGTGAGAAAATTTTTCGTCTACCAGAAATTCACTCAAAGATGGAACGACGCAGGCTTCCCAGTCGCAGTTTTACTCTTCTACAGCTTCAGTTTCCCCTTGAATGCAGTTACCTTCTCTGACAGCCCAACTAATGTCTGATCGTGACCTTGCATTGAAATGTTCAAGGCGTTAATCTCAGCAAAGATATCTGCAAGATAAGCCATTTGCATCACCTACTTTAAATCAGAGAATCTTTGGGGCCAGTGAATGATTCTTTTTTGCTAGAAATATCTCAGTCTCGTTCCGCATTTCAGGCAACCGTTGGAGCACCCTTCCTCGTGACAGCCACCTAACCTCAGAGTGGTACAACACGTGTACATGTTCTGAACCAAAATCAAAACACATCCGACTGATGATCCTGGAGAGCACAGCCCTAAATTAATGAAACTGACTACCTGGATGACTTCCTGCATCACGTTCTGTAACTCAGGTGACAACCCCTGAGAAGCAAGATTCTCACGGTGAAGGAGTGAACAATCAGCACGAATGGATTTTCTTCTTTAACTCTAGCAATGAAGCCATGACGTACACTCAGCATTCCTGGTGCACAATCACAACAGACAAAAAACACTGATTCCACTGAAGCCCTTCTTCCTTGAAGAATGAGTCCACAGTACTGAAAATATCTTCTCTGGTTGTGGTTGTGTGTAATGGCCGACAGAACAGAAATTCCTCTTCCATGTCTTCTGGACCTCGGTACCGTACGTAAGCCATGAGCTGGACATCATTACTCCGAAATGAAAACGGTTAAGTTTTAAAATATAAAATGTACAATACCGGTACTCTACTCCCAATTGTGTGCATGGTAATAATCTTTTTTTAAGCCAAATGCAATCGCCTACTGTAGGATGGAGAGAGAGAGAGAGAGAGAGAGAGAGAGAGAGAGAGAGAGAGAGAGAGAGAGAGAGAGAGAGAGAGAGAGAGAATGTAAAGTGTGAAGTATCGACAAGTACGGAAATATGTTAAAAAGCAACAGTATACAACATTAATAATATCAGTAATATATTTGTCTCTTGGCGACCCACTCCAAATGGCTTGGCGACCCAAATTTGGGTCGCGACCCATAGGCTAAGAACCACTGCATTAGAATATGCTACATTTATGTCTTATACCCATTCCATTTAGCCTTAAAATGATCATAAAACTGGTCAAAATTGAACATTTTCTCGGGGGTGAGGGGGGGGGAGAGGCTTACAGTACCCCACCCCCCCGAACCTCCCAGCTGTACGAGCTCCCTGCGCTCGTCAAAGTCATGGGCTGCACAGTTAAAAAGAAAAAAAAAAAAAGCCCCAAACTTTTCAACAACTCTGGGTACGCCACTCTCTCTCTCTCTCTCTCTCTCTCTCTCTCTCTCTCTCTCTCTCTCTCTCTCTCTCTCTCTCTCTTTCTATAATATTATATATATATATATTGTTACGGAACAGCGAAAGATAATGTACACTTTAAGTGAGAATACTAAAAATCACTACCGGTACTGTCCCGTAAAGGTCCAGGTTCAAAATAAAAGAGTTAGGTAAAATTACAAGTTAAAGTTTAATGCTCAAACTAACAACAAAACATTCAGGACTCATAAGGATAATGTAATGGCAAAAAACAGGTTAAATATATGGTTAACTGCAATAGCCTCTATTAACACGAAATTAGCAAGAGTAAATATATCTAAGTCAGCCCTGATAAAATGAAAATACACTGGGTAATGCTCAGTTAATGCAAGATATATTATTACAGATACAAACTATCATTAATGATGGCTGACAACAAGAACCCCACACAAATTACAAAAAACGTCACTAGGCCTAAGAATTAACACCTTATGCTATACAGTACAAGAAAAAATGCAATAACACTTATACTCAAATTACACAGCTGCTAGATGGTTGGAGACTTCCTGAGCACTCAATAATAACTGTACAAGGGAGGACAGAGATGTGAACAAAATGAGGAGCAGATCTAAGTGACAATTAATGTAGAGACTGAGCTCATTATATAGGGGCCGGCAGAGCTTGATACAACTTGTAAGAAGGACGCGCAAATGAAGCCATGGGGACAAAGAGTTGACAATCCCGTTCTGAACAACAGAAAAAACGACTTACTCTACTATAACAGTAGAAGGGGAGGACTGAGGCAGAACACGCTCGTGATCAAACATGCAGCATACTGTACGTTAGAATTACACAAAGGATGATGAAATCATAGGCTATGTAACACCTCCCCACAAAGAAAAAAGAAATTTACAAAGGAAATTTCTTATTACTCTAAAACAATCTGTCTAAAGTCTAGATAAGCAATCTGCAATAACATTTTCTTTCCCCTTGACATGTTGTATGTCTAATGAATACTCGTGAAGAAGTAGACTCCATCTTGTCAATCTCTGATTTTTATTTTTAAACTTACTAAGGAATTTCAGTGGGTTATGATCGGTATAAATGACTATGGGGTAAAACCAGAACACAAATAAAATGAAAAATGCTGTAAACCCAAAATCAAGGCCAAAAGCTCTTTCTCAATAATTGAGTAGTTCTTTTGAGGTGGAGTGAACTTCTTACTGTAATAAGATACAGGGTGTTCAATACCCTGATCATCCTCTTGCAGCAAAACAGCCCCAGCTCCTGTATCACTTGCATCAACAGCCATCTTAAAAGCCTTAGCAAAATTTGGAGTAGCGAGCACTGGTTGATTTAATAGGATAGCTTTAAGTTTACTGAAAGAGGATTCACAGTTATCGGTCCAGACAAATTTAACTCCCTTTTTCAGTAGGTCTGTAAGTGGTGATACAAGAATAGAAAAGTTAAGAACAAATCTCCTGTAATAACCTACCATTCCCAAAAATCTTTGTAGCACTTTCCTACTTTTAGGTCTGGGAAGATCACTTATAACCTGAATCTTAGCTCCTGGTGGTGCAACATGTCCATCACCAATTACATACCCAAGGTACTGAACTTTAGCTTGACCAAACTCACACTTTGATAAATTAGCTACAAGATTAGCGTGAACTAAACGCTCAAGAAATTTACTGACATGGCATAGGTGATCTTTCCAGTTGTCACTGAAGATTAATACATCATCAATATAAACAACACACCCTGCCAAACCCTCTGTTACAACATTCATAAGCTTCTGAAATGTGGCTGGTGCATTCTTCATACCATATGGCATTACTGAACATGCAAAAGTCTTTCCTAGTGTTACAAAACATGAGATCTCCCTAGCACGTTCAGTCATAGGTACTTGCCAGTATCCCTTTAACAAATCAAACTTACTTATGTACCTAGCCTTTCCGATCTTGTCTATGCAATCTTCCACACGAGGGAGAGGGTAAGTGTCTGTTTTGGTTATCTGATTAACATGTCTGTAGTCAATGCAAAGCCGCTGTGACCCACCTGGCTTAGGGACTAGAGTGACAGGAGAACTCCACTCGCTCTGACAGGGCTCAATCATCTTGTGGTCCAACAGGTAGCCAAGCTCCTTCTGGATGAGAGGAACTTTCACTGGGTTCACACGGTAAGGAGGCAGTTTAATTGGCTTTGCGTCTCCAACATCGACATCATGCATCAACACAGTAGTTCTTCCTGGAGTGGCACGGAACACTTGCGGGTACTCCTGCAGTAATGCCGAAAACTCCTGCCTTTCCTCGGGAGGTAGATGAGAAAGCTTAGTCTGGAGATCATTCATGATATCAGGATTCTTCCCCAAACTATCACTCAGGCTCACACTGCATGGGAGAGCTTCACTTGCAGACTCGGGTGGAACAGCTACAGTGCAAACTGGATTATTTTCGTCCCGCCTGTGATATAATTTTAGCATGTTGATGTGACATAGTTGCTTGTTCTTTCTATGATCTGGTGTGGCGATGACATAGTTGACATCACTGAGTTTCTTCTCCACGAAATAAGGACCACTAAACTTGGCTTGAAGAGGTTGCCCATGAACCGGTAGCAGAATCAAAACCTGATCTCCTGGCTGAAAGTGGCGTAACCTGGACTTCTTATCATACCAAGTCTTCATCTTCTCCTGAGCAGCTCCTAAATTCTCTCTCGCCAGTTCTAAAGCAGTGGACAGCCGTTCTTTGAACTTCATCACATACTCAAGCAGGTTGACGTCATCTTCCTCCGACAGCCAGCATTCCTTGAGTAACTTAAGGGGTCCTCTTACTTCATGGCCAAACAGTAGTTCAAAAGGTGAGAAGCCCAGCGATTCATTTGGAGATTCTCTTGCAGCAAACACAACAAATGGAAGACCTTTATCCCAGTCTTTCTGATGTTCCAAACAGTATTTCTTGAGCATCGATTTGAGTGTTTGATGATATCTCTCCAACGCTCCTTGGGTCTGGGGATGGTAAGCTGAAGATGTGATCTGGGTGATGCCCAACTCTTTCAGAGACTGCTTGAAAATATTTGACATGAAATTACTTCCCCGGTCTGACTGTACCTCCTTGGGCAGACCAAACTTTGTGAAAAACCCCAGCATTTCCTTAACCACATTCTTTGCTGAGATATTTCTAAGTGGAATGGCTTCAGGATAACGAGTAGCCATATCAATGAGGGTCAACACATAAGAAAATCCTGAAGAAGTCTTAGGAAGAGGGCCCACAATATCCACCAACACACGGGTGAATGGCGCCTCAAAAGGAGGAATGGGAACTAGAGGTGCAACCTTTTCAGTCTGATTACACTTTCCCACAACTTGACAGGTGTGACAAGACTTACAATACCAGGAAACATCCCTGAAGATACCTGGCCAGTAGAAGTGTTTCAAAATGCGTGCCACAGTCTTCCTCACTCCAAGGTGTCCTGCCAAACTGGAATCATGAGCCACTCTAATGATATCCTGCCTACAAACACGAAGGATGACAACTTGATGTACAACCTCCCATTCACAGTCGGCTGATGCTGTTGGGGGTCTCCACTTCCTCATAAGTACTCCTGACTTTATATAATAACAAGTAGAAGCACCGGCTGACTCTTCTTCACTGTAAGCAGAGTTAGCTAGACCTTTCAACTCAGGGTCAGCAGCCTGCAACTCAACCAACTCTTGACGAGACAAATTATCAACACTACGGGGTACTGTCTCATCTGGTGAGTGGTCCAAATTAGCAAGAAAAGTGTCAGCTAGGATAACATCATCATCATCATTATCCTCTAAATCACCAGTAACTTTAGACTTAGCCCTAGTGACAGCACATGCAGGGAACACATCAGGGACATCACAATCCCGGGACGCAGCCACTGGATCACTAGACAACTGAGGAGCTGGACACACTTGACTTCCACCAATATCATTTCTAAGTAAGAAAGTTACACTTGACATTCGGAGTGTCTCAACCAACCCAACCATAACGGAACCATTAACAAAACCAGACTCTAAATTCACTCTGCACAGAGGGACAGAGAAGTAATTATTCCCTACACCTTGTAAGATTACAGTTTCATCAGAGGAATTAACATTAGAGCCTAGAACACTGGTCAGCATAAGGGATTGGCAAGCACCTGTATCATGATATATTTTAACTGATTTCCTGTCATTGCTGTCCAGAGGACTGACAAAACCATCAGACAGGAAATTAGCACATGAACTCTTGAGAGTGTCACCCACATTACTGCTCAAAAGAGGAGCTCCATCATGAGAATTTAAGTTAACCCTCAAAGCAGGTTCAGTTAACTCAGTTAAAGAATTCTGGGAACTCTCAAGGGTGGACACTAGACCAATTGACTGAATATTGAAAGACTCCTTTTTGTTCACATCACGCTGTCTCCTGAAACATTTCTCCGTAGTATGACCAAGCTTACTACAATAAGTACATTTACTTTTCTGAAATCTAGAGGTGGAGCTGGTATTTACTTCCTGAGAAACATCATCCTTATTCTCTTTCCTGATACCTGTACTCTGAGTAGAGACAACGTACTTACTCTCAGCTTTCCCTTTTTCTCTAGAATATCTCTTGTGAGTGAGAACATATTCATCAGCTAAAATTGCAGCATCAGACAAATTATCTATTCTTCTCTCATCAAGATATAGGCTTACATCTTTACTAATACACCTTTTGAAGTCCTCCAGCAAAATCATCTGCTTAAATTTGTCAAAATCAGAATCCACATTCTTAGAATTTAACCACTGCTCTAACAGATCTTCTTTGATTTTTGCATACTCAACATGGGATTGCTTATCTTGCTTGTAAGTTATCCTAAGTTTTTCTCTATAGGCTTCAGGAACAAGCTCATAGGCCTTAAGAATCAAGCTCTTAACTACATCATAATTATCAGATTGATCCTGAGGCAAAGATGCATAAGTTACTTGAGCTTTACCGGTGAGAACAGTTTGAAGGAGTACTGGCCAATACTTTTTAGGCCAATTAAAACCTGTAGCTACCCTCTCAAACAACTGAAAATACTTTGTTAAATCAGATTCATTAAAAGGAGGGACAAGTTTAACATTTTTAGCCACATCAAAATCATCAGAGCTAGATGATCCAGTTCCACCTTGTTTCATGCGATATTCATGGTCTGCCTGAATCCTAGCTAGTTCAATTTGTGCCTGAGCCTGTATCTGTGCCTCTTGAATCCGAGCCTGAGATTCAGCCTCCTTAGCATTTGCTTGAAATTCAGCCTCCTTAACACGAGACTCTTCCTCCTTAGCCTGAGCCTCCTGCAGGGCTAGCTGTAACTTAGCTAATTCAATCTGCGTTCGCTCATTTGGAGGAGTTACATTAAACAAGCTTTCATTAATCATGTCAACAATTTGATCTTTAGAATGATGAGAGCGAACAGCAATTCCCAATTGTTGAGCAACAAGCTTAAGTTCATTCTTTGTTCTGTTTTCTACATCACACACTGTTTGCACATTTGACAAAAAATCTTTGGCTTCATCAAGTGTAGTAATAGTAGACATCATGAATAAATCACAGTCACAAAATATCAAACAATATCCTTATGATAATATCCTGAATATCCTGCGAAGTCGCCAAATTTATGTTATGGAACAGCGAAAGATAATGTACACTTTAAGTGAGAATACTAAAAATCACTACTGTCCCGTAAAGGTCCAGGTTCAAAATAAAAGGGTTAGGTAAAATTACAAGTTAAAGTTTAATGCTCAAACTAACAACAAAACATTCAGGACTCATAAGGATAATGTAATGGCAAAAAACAGGTTAAATATATGGTTAACTGCAATAGCCTCTATTAACACGAAATTAGCAAGAGTAAATATATCTAAGTCAGCCCTGATAAAATGAAAATACACTGGGTAATGCTCAGTTAATGCAAGATAAATTATTACAGATACAAACTATTATTAATGATGGCTGACAACAAGAATCCCACACAAATTACAAAAAACGTCACTAGGCCTAAGAATTAACACCTTATGCTATACAGTACAAGAAAAAATGCAATAACACTTATACTCAAATTACACAGCTGCTAGATGGTTGGAGACTTCCTGAGCACTCAATAATAACTGTACAGGGGAGGACAGAGATGTGAACAAAATGAGGAGCAGATCTAAGTGGCAATTATTGTAGAGACTGAGCTCATTATATAGGGGCCGGCAGAGCTTGATACAACTTGTAAGAAGGACACGCAAATGAAGCCATGGGGACAAAGAGTTGACAATCCCGCTCTGAACAACAGAAAGAACGACTTACTCTGCTATAACAGTAGAAGGGGGGGACTGAGGCAGAACACGCTCGTGATCAAACATGCAGCATACTGTACGTTAGAATTACACAAAGGATGATGAAATCATAGGCTATGTAACAATATATATATATATATATATATATATATATATATATATATATATATATATATATATATATATATATATATATATATATATATATATATAATAATGATCATCAACTGTTTGAGTATCTGCTGGAGGACCGGCCTATCCCGACCGAAGTGGGGACGATACAGCCTATGTATCTCTATCATGTGGCTTAGGCTGTCTGATAGAGATTGTATGTACGGTGAGAAGTGCTTGTAAGTGTGATTGTAATGTTGGAGTGGCTTTGGATATGTGTGTGTAGTCTGTGAACCAAGTGCAATAGGCCAAGACAAGTGGGTGCAAACATACTCTATAGTATGCGACACTGGTTCAACCACAGCACCCCTGATGTCCGCCAATGCAGTACGTGGCCAGAAGAACGCTCCCAACGTTTATTACCAGGGCGGGGCGCGAACCCTCGTTCTTCAGAATACAAAAACGCACACTCTACCACTGTGCCACAGAGGCTCATATATATATATATATATATATATATATATATATATATATATATATATATATATATGTATATATATATATATATATATGTATATATATATAGTACAAAATGATTTTTGTAAGCTGTCTGCAGTGGCTTGGAGGGAGCCAGAAAACAGTAAAGACAGCAGGGTAGTGGCGGTAACAGCCAATGTACATTACTTGGGGCTGAGGCTGGGCCATCCTGGTCCGGATCATTTAATCCGTTAGCAAAACCCCACCTAAGCAGTAATGCGTTAAGCCGTAAGTGACTACTTTACCTCACTGCAAGTGTTTACGTCAAAGAAATACGCAAGGTCATCTTTGTCATTCTACTTGTAGTTCAAAGTCAACTCTGTGTCCACCTGACACCTTCACCTTGCCAATGTGGCGCCGTGAAAGAAAAATAGTTGAACTCAAAATCAGGGCGGGCCAAGAATGACCCAGTTATTGTCCTCTAATTAGTGGCTCTTAACTACCCCACCGTGGGCCTAATAACTCAAGTAACGATTGCATAAGGGAGTTAATTAAGACACACACCTGCTGGTGGACGCAGTGGAATTACAGACTAAAGGAGAACTCTCTATCTATCTATTGCCAAAAGCCTCAATCCCGTTCGGGGTGGCCACAAACAAATAGCCTCCACGTCGCCCTGTCCCCCGCCATTCCACTGCCCTGATCCCAGCTCAATCCCTCCTCTCTCATATACCTCTCCACTCCATCCCTCCATCTCATCCTCGGCCTCCCCCTCCCTCTCCCCCCTCCATCTCACTCACTCTCCTCGTCAGTCTCTCACCCTCCATCCTCTCCACATGGCCAAACCACCTCAGTGTGTTCCTCATAACGCTTCCTATCACATCCACATTCACACCACAAAGCATCTTTATATCCTCATTTGTCAGCCTGTCTCTCCGTGTGACTCCACAGGCTCCTCTTAAATTACTCATTTCCACTGCCCTCACTCTTGACTTGTGTCCTTCCAACAACGTCCAAGCTTCACTTCCACACGTTAGACTTGGTATCACAGTACTGTCATGTAATAACTTATTCACTTCCATGCTCACTTCCCTGTTTCTTATCACTGCTTTCAAGGAACAAGTAACCTTTCTTCCTTGTTGTACCCTTTCAAGCACTCCACCCTCCAAACTTTCATCCTTACTCATCACACTCCCAAAGTTATTAAAAGGACTCACATTTGCCATTTCCTCACCATCCAACCTCACTGTACATTCACTGACTTCACCTCTCTCCAAGACCATCACTTCACTCTTCCCTACATTCACCTTTAGATTCCGATTCTTACACACTCTCCCAAATTCATCCACCAAGCCTTACAGCTCCCATTCGTCTTCACTTAACAACACAGTATCATCTGGAAACAACAGTACAGGGAGTTTCCAAACACTACCCTCTCTCACTAGGGCCACTCCAACATCTACTACTCTACATTGTATCTCTCATATTACCCCATCCATGTACAGATTGAACAACCATGGAGACATCACACATCCCAGTTTCAACCCAACCTTCAAAGAGACAAATTTACTCAGTTCATCATCCACACGCACTGCAACCTTAGCACAATCATACATACACTTCATAGCATTCAACAACTTCCCATCTACTCCATATATTCTTAATACTTTCTACAATCCTTGTCTATCCACCCTGTCATATGCTTTCTCCAAATCCGTGAAGGCCGCATACAACTTCTTTCCCTTCCCTGGAAACTTTTCCACTATTCTAAGAATGAATATCTGATTTACACAATCTCTTCCCTTCCTAAAGCCTCCCTGTTCTTCTCCAATTAATTCCTCTGTTATTTCTCTAACTCTGTCAGTAAGTATCCTACCATACACTTTTCCTATTACATTAAGAAGATAAATGCCCGTATGATTACCACACACTTCTTTTTCCCCTTTTCCTTTGTACAAGGGAATAATTATACCTGACTTCCAAATCTCCGGGACGTTTCCTTCCTTCCCGGCCAATCTGGACATCTTCCACATCCATTCTACTACTATCTCTCCCCCATGCTTCAGCATTTCACCACACACTCCATCAATTCCTGGGGCTTTCCCCAATTTGACTTTCTTCATTGCATCCACAACTTCCATCCTACTGATTTCTTCCTGTCTTCTCACCTCCCTTCTTCTCCCAACCATTCAGGAGAACACTGAAGGCAAATTCTATGAAGGTAATTGCTGGAGAATACAATTACGGGAAAGTTGTATACACGGCACTAATGATATTTTCGTGATAATTACATTATTGAGAGAGAGAGAGGGGGGGGGAGACAGAGAGAGAGAGAGAAAGAGAGAGAGAGAGAGAGAGAGAGAGAGAGAGAGAGAGAGAGAGAGAGAGAGAGAGAGAGAGAGAGAGAGAAACTAAGCCCCCACCCCAAAAAAAAAAAAAAAAAAAAGTATGCAACAGGATCTTGCTGAGATGACGGCATAACAGCCAAAAGGGAACGATAAATACCATACGAATAAAAATTGTTAATATGAAAGACTTAGCACCCAGTAAAGACAAACGATAAAACAAAATGAACGTAATGACAAAGGAGGAAACACTAATATAAGAGATAATAAAGAATGATGGAAGACAGGCGAAAAGGAAGAACAGGAGTGGACAGAAAGAAAGACAGCATGAAAGGATGAACATCATAAGAATATAACAGAGGAGGAGGAGAAGGAGGAGGAGGGGAGGAAGGAAGAATGCAGTCTAGGAAGAAGGAAAGTAGGAAAAGGAGCAATGAGACAAATATGTGATATATTAATTACGGGAAAAGGTGAGAGAAGGGAAGGATGAGGGCGAGAAATAAAGGTAGGTTGAGATGTTGGCTTAATATTTCTCTTGAGTGGCTCCTGCTTTGCCTATGTGTCCAGTCTCTCTCTCTCTCTCTCTCTCTCTCTCTAAGCTAAGGGAAGGCCATAGGTAGTGTTTGTCCCTGACTGAGCCACGCATTTGTTGGCTGGTTCACTGTATCTTTCTCAAGGATGTGGTCCAGGCCTCAAGGAAGTGCATTGTTTTGTACTTATGGGAATGAAATTTTATATACTGGTAGACCTGCACACAGACCAGGTTTTGTGTAGGGTGCGATCCCCGAAGGCCGCACCCCACGGAGAGCATGGTCTCCCTGGCCAACGAGGTATGCACGGCCGTAGTTCTTTACCAGAAAACACTGACAAAGATTTAAACAGACTGGGACCCCATAACACCGAGGGAGGAGGGGGGGGGGACGGCCCTCAGGGGTCCTGGGCAATGCTGGTATGCAGAGCCATTTTTTTTTTTTTTTTTTATCTAGGAAAAAATTTTGACCAGTGATAGACCTCCACCCACACCCGGTTTTAGAAATGGTAGGACTTCTAGTCCCTAGGGGACAACACTGTTTTTGCTTCTTTTTTTTTTTTAACCCAGGTACATGAAATTTTGCACAGTGTTAGACCTTCTCCTGGATCAGGTTTTACACAGCGTGATGCCCCTCCCTCACAGGCAAGAGGGATCTTGGGAATCCTGAGCTATGCTGGCATGTACAGCTATAGTTCATTTTTTCCAGGGAAAACGAGATTTAGCACAGTGGCAGAAATCCACCTAAAGCAGGTTTTGGGAAAGGTGGACTCCCTACCCCTTACAGAGAGTATTAAAATGAAAAAAAAAAAAAAAAAAAAAAAAAGTCACTGCCCATATATGATTACAGAACAACTTTTTGCCGGTTAGCAATAAACTTATTTTATTGTCTTTCCATCCTTATTTCAAATTTTGTCTTAAATTCGCGATGTTCATAATTTCTGCGTATATAAACTGCTTTTATTTTTTTTTTTTTTCGTATTCTCGAGACGCATTCCAGTTTGCACATAAACCCCTTTAGTTCAAGAATGTAATTTTTCATTAATTCTTGTTACAAAATCTTTATTTAGCTTTTGAAAGTTCACTGGTAGATAAGTTCCTGAATGCAATATCTTTCCCCACAAATTTGAAAAATCTTGCCTTTACAAAATATAATCATCTGACAGTAGCAACAAGCACAGCAAAACTTTGTAACCGCATCCCGCAGCAGGTGACTCTATGAAACACCCCTGGAAAATGGATGAGCCTTATTCCACTCACCAAGCAGGCTGTAGAGTGGGGAAAAAAATCAATGATAGAGCATGTACTGAAGAGGTTAAGCTGAATAATCAACGAGAGAGCAGATAAGCAACGCCAGACTAATGAAAAATGCCGGTTTGCCAAACATTACTGTAATGTCGTATACATGAGGCATGTGGTAAAAAAAATTACGAAATATTGCAAGCTAAACTGAACGCATTTAGTCATGAACATGTGTTCTACAGGAACATATTCAGTTATAAACTCTGCTGCTCATTCTCTCTGTTCGCCCTGGAGAAAAATGAAGCTTTTACCTTAACTGGAACTCATTTCACCTAAAAGACTAAACATTTTTGTCGGTGTGGCAGACAGGCAATGAAATGTACACCTTGAGGTGGTGGTGAGGTGGGGAGGAGGAAGTGGGGGAAAGGTCGAAGGATGGTGGTAGGGTGGAGACGGTGGAAGGATGAGACGAGGGAAACGAGATTTAACTCCTTCAGTCCCAGAGCGCCATTTTCTCTTTATACTTGCTATCTCCAGTCGAATTTACTTAGCTTTGGGGACACTTTACAGAACAGATGAGCTTAATGGGGCTTTATTCTAGCCTGTTCACTGCAAAAGATACCCAGCAAAATTCAATGGCAGCAGAGGCAAAATACATAGATGGTATCGTAGTATAAAACCTAACCCCTTCCCTGCAATGACACCTTATTTTTTCCTGCTACTAGACGAGTATATAAAACTTACTGGAAGGGTAAAATGAAGTTACAACAAAATACTTCCCTAAAGCTTAATAAACAGAATAACAGAGTGTGGAGATGCAAGAATAATATGACGTCAACGTACTGATGTGGTAACACGGAGAGGGGAGATATGGGGAGATTAAAATCAGGGACAAGGCATAAAATACACAACGAACGCGGGAAAGGAGGTAAGTTGAAAAGGGGGACGTTAGTGTGTGTGTGTGTGTGTGTGTGTGTGTGTGTGTGTGTGTGTGTGAGAGAGAGAGAGAGAGAGAGAGAGAGAGAGAGAGAGAGAGAGAGATGCTACTTAAGAATGATTAGGGAGCATCTTGTAAATTAGGGTAATGCATTACTCCTTTGTCCTTATTTACTGTACTTTTTTTTTTTTTGATGCGAGGAAGAAGGAACCAAAGGCTGCGAGCCCGCAATTGTTGTTCCTTCCAAGAGAAAAACAAAATACAAGAGAGAGCCACATTCAAGATCCGATCATTTCGAGATGCCTGGACACACTGCGTTTGAAAGACTGGAGATCATAGGAAGCAGGAAATACAGACAGAGGGAGACAGTTCCAGAGTTGACCTGTTGCATAAATGAAGGACTGGGAGTATAACGGTTAACTCTTGTATTAGAGAGTTGGACGGAAAAGGGATGAGAGTTTGCAGCTAGACGGGTGCTACACGCCCGTCGTAGAGGTGGAGGAATGCATGCAGATAGTTCAGGGGAGCAGTGACCATTGAAGTAGCGATAGAAAAGTGATAAAGATGCAACAGTGCGACGAAGAGGAAGAGGTTGAAGGGAGTCAGTAAGAGGGGGAGAGTTAATGAGACGAAAAGCCATTGACTCCACCGTATTGAAAAGAGCTGTATGTGGGGAGCCTCCCTCCACATGAGAGTTGTATTCCACATACGCAAGTGCGCGCGCACAATCTCTCACTCTCTCTCTCTCTCTCTCTCTCTCTCTCTCTCTCTCTCTCACACACACACACACAAATTCAGCGCCCACCACATAATTCCTATGAGACAAAGGTAATTCTCTCTCTCTCTCTCTCATTAATATATATATATATATATATATATATATATATATATATATATATATATATATATATATATATATATATATATATATATATATATATATATATATATATATTAATGAGAGAGAGAGAGAGAGAGAGAGAGAGAGAGAGAGAGAGAGAGAGAGAGACACGCGTCAGCTTCATCCAAAACTTCAACAAATCAGACCTTCTCCACCCACACAGTCTTCCAATCAACTTATACATACTCTACTGATACTTCTGGCCAGCTCAACGGCACACTTATCCATCCATCACCACTACAGTTATTCATTTACCCATCTATTCCTACACTCATTCATCCATCTATCACCATTGTCCTACCCTCAGTTATTCATCTGTTCCTTCATGCATCCACAGATCCATCACCTCCCTACGTTCACCCATGCATCATACATTTCCAACAATTTCAATCATTCCGTCACCTCCTCCCCTAAATCATCCATCCATCACCTTCCCCAATGCAGTCATCCACCTACCCATCCATCTATTCCAACATTCATCCATCTGCACATCGCGGCTTCCGTACACTTATTCATCCATCCATCCATCACTTGCTCCCTACATTCATACATTCATCAATCTGTCCCTGCAATCCCTCATCCAATCATCAGCCATGTTCTCATATACCCATCTATCACCTGCTACTTCCCATCCATCCTTCTCATCCATCTTTTATCTGGGCAATGTTCCATCCACCAACCCATCTTATTAATTTATTTACACATTTGTCTCATTCCACGTTTGTTCCGTCCATATTCTCACCCGTGTCCAACCTCCTTCACACCAGATTCTCCCACTGTCTTGTTATCTCTATCCTTCATCCACACACCCTTCTTCACTCTCTCTCTCTCTCTCTCTCCCATAATAGTTTTACAACAGGACTTTCTAATTTTTACCATCCTGCAATTTCAAAAACAAATAGCAACTAGCCAGCCCTCCAGTATCATTATATCTTTTCTGCCTACCATATTGCCTTCCCAACACGTAATTATTCATCTTTGGCAGCATTCTTGTAGTTGGCGAAGTAGAATTAATCAGTGTTAAGAGCTTCAGTATAATACCAGCATATTTCATATCCTTGCCACCAGACAACAATATTCAACTTACAGAGGCGCAGCCAGGATTTGGTATGGGAGGGAAGGCTGAATTTTGGTTGTCATGATTCTTGAGACATAGATGCTTGAAAAGTATTATAACAGTGTCTACATTTATAAAAATGCATGTGGTTTTAAACAGTAAATCAACCATTCCAATAAAAACTCATTACTGCCTGAATGAATAATAAAAATATGAATAAATTACTAAATAACTACCACCTCATTCAGCTTCTTTCAGAAAGGGGTGGTCCAGGCCACTCGCCCCCCACCCATTGGCTGCACCAACGCTAAGTAAACACTCCTTGATAGGAATGAGTCCTAGCCAACAGTCATTATTCACTTACACATAATAACGCCTAATATTTGTTCTACGTCCTGGAAGATTTTATACACGTCACGTAACTAAGGAAATAATTAACTTTTTTCTCTCTCATTTTAGCTGCCATTGAATTGGACGCTACACCGTGATGATGAAAATAATGTAATTAATCGACTATTTTTCAAACCTATCACTTCATTTGTCTCTCCTTGTTTACCAGATAACCTCGTAAACTCTCTCTCTCTCTCTCTCTCTCTCTCTCTCCAGTTATACTCAAAATCTTATATGTCCTTTAGGTACTACATTGGGTCTGTGTGAGCGGATGGGGACTTACGTGAGGTGTGTGTGCATGCTATATCTCTAAATATCCATATGCATCTATGCCTATATATGTTTATCTGTGTGTGTGTGTGTGTGTGTGTGTGTGTGTGTGTGTGTGTGTGTGTGTGTGTGTGTGTGTGTGTGTGTGTGTGTGTACTGGAAGAGCTTCAGCAATCTCCAAGATCCGGTTCATTCCTTGAGTTGGGTAGTGACAGGATCGGGAGATGAGACTTGTATGTGTGTGTGTAAGTGTGTGTGTGTGTGTGTGTGTGTGTGTGTGTCACGGCAGGAAACCACACGCCTCACACAAGTTGCCACAAGTTACACCACCGCCCTACACTTGGTCCTTACTCAGTACATACTCTGAGATGCTCCTGGCGTGGGTGCGGTGCCCTGTTGTGTAAGTCTGGAAAATACCTGGAATGTGTGTGTGGCTCTGATGCAGGACAGAGGCAGGATAGGTGAGGCACAAGTAAAGGCAGAGGTGTGTGGGATGGAGGGAGAGGAGGGATAAGAGACTGACGTAGGGTACTCTGGATAATTTAATTGTTAGTTCATGAACGAGTCAACAGATTGTTCCACATTCCACCACAAGAGTACCAGTGCCCCCTTTCTGTTATATATACCTGTAATTTGTTGTTCAGATTATGTACACGTAACTCTCAGTGAAGGTGATAGTTTACATCTTCAGTCTGGTGACATGATATCTAGATTGCTTTTCCTGCCTCGAGACGATTCCTTCAACTTGGGGGATGCAGTTCGAACTGAAAGGATTAGACGTGGACATAACTAACTCCTTCAGTACTTTATTTGAAGAAAATCTTTGAATAAATTCGTCCGGTCGCCGCAAGAATAAATAATGACGTAATCACACTGGCATTGTTAAGATATGATGATGGGCTTTACAGAAAACAGTTTACGCATTTTTTAGCATTATGGATCCTTAACAAATAGGCAAACAACAACAAACAAAATCTACGGACTTTCATACAGGGTGGTTCATATACTGGCTTCCTTACCACTTACTTGGTGAATCGTCGTGTTGTGGGGAAGGCTCAGTACCTTACTACTGTCTACCCTACACCATTTTCTACTTCTCACAACCTTCTTCCTGTTGTATGGTGTCTGACTTCTTCTATCCAGTGATTGCATGGTTAATGAGCAATTTCATGAGGCAGACAAAATATCCATGCATATCAGACTAAGCCGTCCTCGTATCACACAAGATCTATCCAGGTGAAGCAGCCAGAGTCACCCTGTATATCTGGCCACAATCTGGATGAAACAAAACGGTGTCCGGGTGTTATAAAAAACGAGCATTGCAGCCTGGGCCAATCAGCGTGCGTCTCCGGCCAATGTAAACACTGAATACCTTGCAGATGTTTTGCAAGTCCTGTTGCTTCATGGGAGGGCAGGGAATGTGAGGGGAATGGGGGTGACAGCTGCAGATGGCGGGGAGGGGGTGTCTGGGGGTGGGGATATCCGGGTGGGGGTGAAGGTGCAGATAGGAGGGATGGGTGGCTCTACGGTGGGCAACGCAGGTTGACGACAATTTTATTTGGCTTAGGAACGATCTGCCGTACTGTGCTGGATAACGTAGGCAATATCTTACCTCACAGTTTTAACATTATCTCATACAAAGCAAAATGGACTGGAAGAAATACAGTTACGTGAATACAGTGAATAAGAAGATATCGTGCAATAAGGGTCACACTATATTGTGAAAACATACAAATACAAATATGAAAAGGTAAAAGCAACATTGCAGTTGTTTTCCTCGGTCCTACGCATAATGTGTTGTAACTGAGGCCAAAGTGAGTCATAATGGAGCCATATTACCGTCTGCCGTCATGGACCAGGCTTTACTGTGCACCATCATAACACCTTCACACCCAGGACCATATGTACATTTTCATCTTGCCATTTCCTGCTACTTATTCAGCTTACAGCAGACTTTTCTTCATGGTATAGTGTAGTGGAGTTTTCAGTGATCACTCGAGTCTGAACTTTTTAACGATATTCTTGGTAACTTTGGACGATTTTACTTAACTCATGAAAATCCTTTGGTACTGCAGGGGTACAAGAAGGCTCTCTGATCCCTAAGATCAGATAGTCTCTCCTCCTCTACCCCTCACCATCTCCTCCTTACCGAGACTCAGCTGTCTGAGGCAACTGACAGCAAACCCTTTTCTGTATCCTCCTACTTTCTCTATACTCATTTCAATGCCAAAGGTAGCTGTTGTGTATATGTATGCAACGACCAATCTTGCTCTCGTGTTCCTGAACTTGATTCTTCTGAATCCTCTACTACTCTGGCTTTGGCTATCTTGTCATTCTCTGATTAAATATATCTGCACTATTTACCCATCTCCTAATGCTACTAACTATCAAAAAGTCATCGACTATCTTATTTCTACGGTGGAACACATTCTATCCATTTCTCCTTTCTCTGAAATCTCCATTCTAGGAGATTTCAAGGTTCACCACCACTTTTGGCTCTCCTCTACTTTCACTGATCCACGTGGTGAACAAAGCCTACATCTTTTCTATCCTTAATGACCTAGATCAGCTTGTATAGCACCCTACCCGTATCCCTGACCGCCTTGGAGAGAGCTCCAACATACTTGACCTCTTCCTTACAACTAATCCTTCTGCTTACACTGTTAATCTTTTCTTTCCGTTGGGATCCTCCGATCATAACCATATTACCTTAACCTGTCCTATTACTCTGGTGCGGCCTGTAGACCCTCCAAAAAAAGTTCGTCTGTGGTACTTTGGAGCTGCGGATTGGGAGGCCCTCAGGCAGTACTTCTTAGATTTTCCCTGGAATGATTATTACTTCCATGGTCAGGAGCCATCTGAGTGTGCCTTGTGTATTATGGAGGTTTTTCTCTCGGGCATGGAAGCATACATTCCATTTTCATATCCTTTGACTAGTGCAAGATAGCCTTGGTTTAATCACGCTTGATCTAATGCTGTCCGCAACAAGGAGAGGGCCTATAAAAGGTACTGGAGCCAACCCACCCCTGAATCACATCGTTTTTATGCTTCTGCCTGGAATCGTGCTAAGTCTGTTCTTTGCTGTGCTAAAAACATTTTCATCCGTACTAAATGCTCTCAATTCTTCAACTCAAATTCTTCCTGCTCCTTCTGGCACCTTTATCTCATCATCCTTCTCTCCTCTTTTGTGCTCTGATGGCTCTGTAGCTATTTCTTCTACTGATAAAGCAGAACCTCATCATCCTTCCCTCCTCTTTCCTACTCTGATGGCCCTGTAACTATTTCTTCTACTGATAAAGCAGATCTTTTTGCTCAGACTTTCGCCTCCAATTCCACCTTAGATGATTCCAGTGCTGTTCCTCCATCACTTCCCCCCTCTGACTTCCCCATAGCTGATATTAAAATTTCTTCAGCTGATGTGTTTTCTGCCATCACTGGCCTCAGTACTAATAAGGCATATGGGCCTGATGGAGTCCCTCCTGTTGTCCTCAAGAACTGTGCTTCTGTGCTTACATCCCGCCTAGGCAAACTCTTTCGCCTTTGCCTTTCAACTTGCACCTTTCCTTCTTGCTGGAAGTTTGCTCTCATTCAGCCGATCTCAAAGATGGGTGACCATTCCCAACCCTTTAACTATCGTCCAGTTGCTTTAATATCCTGTTTCTCAAAAGTTTTTGAGTCTATTCTGAGCAGAAAAAATTTAAAGCATCTATCCTATCACAACCTTCTTTCTGATCGTCAGTATGGGTTCCGTCAGGGACTCTCCACTGGCGATCTTCTCACCTACCTTTCAGACTCCTGGTCATCCTCCTTTCGGGACTTTAACGAAAGCTTTGCCATTGCAATTGACATCTCAAAGGCTTTTGATTGAGTATGCGTAAATCTTTAATTTCCAAACTGCCCAGTTACAGTTTCTATCCTTCTATCAGTGCCTTCAACTTTGGCTTCCGTTCTGGTCATTTTATAGCTGCTGTTGTAGATGGCCATCATTCTGCTCCTAGATCTATCAGCAGTGGTGTTTTTCAGAGCTCTGTCCTATCACCAACTCTCTTCCTTTTATTCATCAATGATCTTCTAAGCAGTACATCTAACCCTATCCACTCTTACGCTGATAATTCCACCCTTCACCTTCCTATTCGGTTTCTGCAACGTCCATCTCAGCAGTTACTTCAACAAACAAGGGATGAGGCTATGGCACACCTAATGTCTGACTTGGCTCGTGTCTCTGACTAGGGTAAAAATAATCTTGTTCTTAATGCATCAAAGACTCAGTTTTTACACCTATCAACCCGCCAGAATCTTCCGCAGGAGTACCCACTAACGTTGAATAATATCCAGCTCAATCCTGCATCATCCTTGACCATGCTTGGGGTTTCATTCACACAGGACTTATCTTGGAAAGATCATATTGCATCTCTTGTAATATCTGCTTCCAAGAGATTAGGTGTGCTAAGCCGACTCCGTGCCTTCTTTACCCCTGCACAGTTGTTGACTTTACATATGGGTTTTATTCGCCCCTGTTTAGAGTACAACTCTCATGTGTGGGGAGGCTCCCCACCCACAGCTCTTGTCAATAGGGTAGAGTCAGAGGCTATTTGTCTCATCAACTCTCCTCCTCTTACTGGCTCGCTTCAACCTCTGTCTCTTCGCCGCACTGTTGCTTCTTTATCTCTTTTCTATCGCTGCTTCAATGGTCATTACTCTCCTGAACTGTCTGCTTGACACCTCTACAATGGATGCGTAGCACCAGTCTAGCAACAAACTTCCCAGTTAAGAGGGTTAATTCTCTCACGAACATGGGCCTCTCCTAAGATGCATAAAATTAGAGACAAGAAGAATACAGTACAGAAGATGTCCTCGAAATTATGTGGTTAAGTGGTATGATATATAATATTATAATTAAGGTTAACTCTGGCACAAGTATCGTGTGTGTGTGTGTGTGTGTGTGTGTGTGTGTGTGTGTGTGTGTGTGTGTGTGTGTGTGTGTGTGTTTTATGGGGTGGGGTATGAAACTAGCAGTATCCCTTTGATGGCTTCTCAGCAAACATTTCCAGGACCAGTTGGCCACCACTCCTCAAGACGAGGAAACACCCAGGAAATTATTTCTCAAGGTAAACACAGTGAACACAAAGCTGGAAGCCTGCAGTAACTGTTCTTGCCAAAGAAAACTAAATTCCCAAGCAGTTTATTTGGTGATACGTTTAAATGTCATAAATGACTTTGTGTCATTTGTGGTTCTTTTGTGGTTGAGTTGTAGTTGAGTTATATATATATATTTTAGACTTGTGGTCAAGCGGCTTTTATATTTTGTAGTAGCTTCCCATTTGTCATGTAGTGACAGGAGAGGTAAAGAATAGTATGGGACTATTTTTATTTGTCTTGGAAATATTAACAAGTCTCTCACACGGAACGTAAGTATAGAGTCTCGTCCCTCTCTCTCTCTGTCTCTCAAATTGCCAAGCCCTTCTCCCGTGACCTGTCTCCTCTGAGGCCTGTCTCCTTCTCGACCTCTCTGTTCTATAGCTAACCTCCGTCTGCTGCTCTCTTTCCTAAATTCTGGTGTAGCAGGGGTGTGTCACGTGTGTTCCTCGTGGATGGACTAGGTCTTTGTTCACGAGAGGACTGCTGACAGCTAACTGCATCATCTCCTTACTGGCCGCTGTCGTCAGCTTTCCTCAGAGTAACTTGCAAACCTCATTTCCTTTTCCCAGGCTCGCAGAGGGCTGTCTATCTATCTATTTATCTATCTATCTATTATGATTTGCAATTATAATATGGAGTCCTACCACACTGCTCGGCCGCGCAAAAATGGCGTACCATCGACAGTTAATAGTTCTAACATGTTAATATATATTATATACACATTATAATGAACTTATAAGCTAATTAAGTGAAATATATAATATTGTAAAAGTAACATAATTGTATGAATATTGTATACATATAATATTCATAGTAAATAGTGATTATTCAGTAATATTACATTTTAAACAAGTTGTATACATATTTGAATAAATGCAATGGTTGTTGTATAACACTTTGTAAGACATGCATGTACAACAGACGTACGCATATAATTGTGCAATGGTAATACTGCTAGGTTATACATTACATAGAGTTATCACTTTAGTAATGTCTAATATTTCACCTAACTTGTATGATGATACTGGTAATACAGAATTGTGCTATAACTGTATGACTTATAATATTGTACTAACATTTTGGTACTACATAATTGTAACATTTTATGAATTGTTACAAAATATTGTGGTAATGCATAATTGTGTTGGCCTTATAATTGTAGTTACATTTTGTTAATGCAACTATTACGTGTCTTGGCCTTATAATTGTAGTTAAAGTTACATAAAAGTTACATCTTGTTAATGCAACTGTTAATTGGCAAAGTGTAACATAATGCAATCGTTTGTCGTTACATAATTATTACATATCGTTTGTAGTTACATAATTGTAGTTAAAGTTACATAAAAGTTACATTTTGTTAATGCAACTGTTAATTGGCAAAGTGTAACATAATGCAATCGTTTGTCGTTACATAATTGTTACATATCGTTTGTGGTTACATTATTGTAGTTAAAGTTACATAAAAGTTACATCTTGTTAATGCAACTGTCACAGAAATGGTACATATTGTTTGTAGTATTGTTTGTAGTTACATAATTGTAGTTAAGGTTACATAAAAGTTACATCTTCTTAATGCAACTGTCACATAAATTGGTACATATTGTTTGTAGTTACATAATTGTAGCAAGTGTAACATAATTTAATCGTTTGTCGTTACATAATTATAATATGGAGTTACATAATTGTAATAATTGCAGTCCTAACATATGCTGCGGTCGATGATAGTGATGATGTGCCATGCCACTTGTTTGTGGAGACAACAATTTGCTTTTTTGTTTGTAGTTTATGTGGTATTTTGGCATATGTAGTAACACTTACACTTATTTTCATATGTTTGTTATGTGATCTTACTCTATTTCTCTTTTTTCTTTCTTACTTTTCTTTCTTTCTTTCTTTCTTTTTTTTTTTTTTTTGTATGTATTGATTTTCTATAGTTTGTTTTTCTTCGCTTGTGTATGCTTTTTCCATGTTGTTCATGGTTGCATAATAACTGGCTAATTTCCTTGGGATACTTTTTTAAAGTTCAGCTTATATTGCACAGAGATTATAAAATGATATTATATAGTCCCATATTTTGTTATTTTATATAAAAAATATATATACATATATACAGTATTAACTATACACACTGACTTGTTGTTCACCTGTACCTATCGTGAGTAATATGTGTGTCAGCACTGTGTGGAAATCATTGTCTTCACGATTGTGTTGAAGATGTTCACTCTTGCTAACGTCATTTGTGTTGGCCATTTTTTTTTTTTTTTTTAGTTTACCTTGTAACTTAATTTATATGTTTCCACTAGGTAGTTTTAATTAATAAAAGTTAAATACAGTTCTTTTAATTGCTCACTGAGTAACTGTGATGGTATATTTTCTTTATTACTTTGTAGATGTAATAATGTATAGTTGTATGTATGAAACACGTATATTATGTAGTTATAAATGGTAACACTCGTTGGTAGTAAATAAATGTTATAATAAATGAATGAATATATACAGTGTAGAATATATATTGTTGGTGATTATTTAGTGTTTGAGTTATGCAGATAACTGAAGTAAGTATGTGTATTTAAGCTGTAACTATACAACACGTTTTATATGTTTGTGCAGAAGCTTATTGTCTATCACTGTGTATTGTATAAATGAAGTAACTATGTAACTCACTAATTTTTACCGTGGTGGGAATGGTGTGAGTGGTGGTGCAAGTGGTGAGTTGACTGACGTGGCGTCTTTTCAGCAAGCACGAATGATGACCTCAACTTCCCACACTGGTAGCTGTGGTGAGTGAATGAGTAGCGATCAGTAACTTGAGTGAAGATGAGTGAGTAAGATGAGTTATGAGTCGTGTCTCACTCTTCGTTTGTTTGTTCCGTTTTTCTATGTCGATGTTTTCTCGGTCCTTTTCTCTAGTGATTTACTCGTTGTGGGATGAAGACTGCCGCTACTTGTAGGTGCGTGTAGAAGATTATACAGACGACGTAGAGTTGTTCATTGTAGTTGATTGTAGATGGTTGTAGTTCGCTGATTCGTCGTAGAAATTGCAAGATCGTATCAATATTTTGTTAAACTACTTACAAGGCGTCGTGTGATCTCTTGACCTCTGCATCAGCATGATGATCTGGGAGACGGAGGGGGCTGGTTGGAGAGACTACTGTCAGGAGCTGGTTGTGTTGTTGGTTGAGAGAGGTATTCTTGTTTTCAATCTTGATATTTTGTAGGAATTTCATGTTGATTCGTAGACGAGGTTCGTATACGTTCGCTGCTACCAAATGTCATAAATGACTTTGTGTCATAAAATACTTTGTGGTTCTTTTGTGGTTGAGTTGTAGTTGAGTTATATATATATATTTTAGACTTGTGGTCGAGCGGCTTTTATATCTTGTAGTAGCTTCCCATTTGTCATGTAGTGACAGGAGAGGTAAAGAATAGTATGGGACTATTTTTATTTGTCTTGGAAATATTAACAAGTCTCTCACACGGAACGTAAGTATAGAGTCTCGTCCCTCTCTCTCTCTGTCTCTCAAATTGCCAAGCCCTTCTCCCGTGACCTGTCTCCTCTGAGGCCTGTCTCCTTCTCGACCTCTCTGTTCTATAGCTAACCTCCGTCTGCTGCTCTCTTTCCTAAATTCTGGTGTAGCAGGGGTGTGTCACGTGTGTTCCTCGTGGATGGACTAGGTCTTTGTTCACGAGAGGACTGCTGACAGCTAACTGCATCATCTCCTTACTGGCCGCTGTCGTCAGCTTTCCTCAGTGTAACTTGCAAACCTCATTTCCTTTTCCCAGGCTCGCAGAGGGCTGTCTATCTATCTATTTATCTATCTATCTATTATGATTTGCAATTATAATATGGAGTCCTACCACATAAAGACTGGCGGGCAAAGGGAACGGGAATGAAACAATGAAAAAAGACAGTACAGGAGTTGACCCGCTGCAGACATGAAAGACTGACAATATCGGTTAAATTCTGCATGAAAGAGTTGGAGACAAAGGGGGTGAGAGTGTGTCGACAGACGGTGTTGCATTCCCGCAGTAATGGAAAGGAATGTAGAATTTAGATGAACACTGGCCAGAATAACACCGACAGGAGAGAAAGATATAGCACTGTGGCGATGAGAGAGAGAGAGAGAGAGAGAGAGAGAGAGAGAGAGAGAGAGAGAGAGAGAGAGAGAGAGAAAGAGAGAGGATTATAGATAATCATAAGGTTCTGCAAAAATCGGCATTCTTTTGTTTCCTGTGATTCCGAACGTAAGCAGTGTGCGACTTGAGACATGGTTTGCCTGAATAACACAGGTACCAGTACAAACATACCTCACTCAAAATTTAACATATAAGTGGCGTTGTTGAGAAGCCTGTTAAGTTTGTGTACCAGTTATAATAACACTGTAAGACAGGTGACATGTGTTTCCTTGCTACTGATCACCCTTTACACCTTTATTCCAGCACAGGAGTTGGGGACGTGGGAGAGGGGGCGTTCACCCCTGCCCCACAGTCCCATCTTCCATTGCAGTTCTTAACATTCTCATCCCAGTTAACTTAAGCAACTGCTCTCATCACCATTATGCTCCTTCCATCGATCCTCCCCTTCCATCCTATCCCCATCTTTACCCCTTGCATACGATGAGTGTCTTTTGTAAGTCTTACTTGCTTTTTTGGAGCTTCCTCTTGCGGTTACCAGACGATTTTATTCAGATTAGGAGAACACCATAATAATGAAGACGTTAGTAAAGGCTTTATCTAATTCCCTCAGGTCCAAAAATCGCCCCGAACAATAGGCAATAATATTATAAGAATGTGGAAATAATTATACGAGACGTGAATGGATGAAAAAAATAAAGGGAATAATGATGACAAAAGGGAGGAGGTGGAAGGAATGTGAAAAACAAAGCGATGGAAAAATAAACACATGGCATGACAGGGGGACCATATGAAAGACATCAAACAAGACGAGAAGGAAAACTGCGTAAATAAAAGAGTATGTAACAATGCATGAAAGGCTCGAGTTACAGCTGCCACAAAGAAACCCAAAACAAAACCAATGAAAAAGAAAATGAAAGAAGAAAAGACTGAGAAAAGATCATATGACTAAGGGGGAAAGGAGCTTAAGAAGAGAGAGAGAGAGAGAGAGAGAGAGAGAGAGAGAGAGAGAGAGAGAGAGAGAGAGAGTGAGCGAAGTTTTGCAAGTCAAAGGGCTAGCTTGCATGAAAAAAAAAAATCATGAACTCGTGGCTTCCCCACCACACTTCACCACATACCTTCTCTCCCTCACCATCCTCATTACTTTTACTCCCTCTTCACCAAGCTACCTCCCTCACCACGTCTTTCTTCCCTCACCACTCGTTGTCACTGTATTTTTTCTCTCTCTTCATCAAATCCTTCTCCCCTCACCACCCGCACCACTTCTACTCCCTCTTCAGCAGCCTTAACCCATCTCTCTACCTGTCTCCACAGTCCTTTCTTCTCACTTATCATTACTTATCAGCTATGCATACAACATTACCTCTATCTTTCATCATTATCATTCCCTCTTCACCACCCTTATCCCACCCCACTACTTTTCTTCATATTCTCCTCTCTCTCTCTCTCTCTCTCTGTCCATTCGCTGTAGTTTTCTTTTTATATGATTTCATCCATGCAAAGTTATGTTAACTTTTCCCCTCTCTATTTTGTCTTCACTGGGGGATTTCTTGCTTGCAGTTCGGATAAATTTTTAACGCATGTTTTCTTACTATCGTTCATTTTTTTTTTTTGTTCATTTTTTTTTCATTTACGAACATACTGTCAGTAGTTCATGCATAAGCCGGATTCCCTGTATTTGTTGAAGATGGTTTTTGTCTCTCAGTGCATTTTATCCCTGATCTATTTCTTCTTTTACATTCAAAAGGCTTTACTGATAATACTGGCCAGGCACTACTTACAGACGCATTTTTTTTATTTGAGCCATTATCCTCACTTCTCAGGAATCACCAGATGTGAAGTGGTGAGTGGCTTTAATGATCCGTTTTCGTTCACAGCTATTCTGAGAGCTAAAATCAGAGTCAGGCTATTGATGCTTTGCAAAATATTCCTCTTTTGACTGAGTTCCCTCTTTGATATATATGCACTAATTCTCAAAGCTTTTTGTTTATTTGTTTTAGATATGGTGAAGGTTAATATCCTCTCTCTCTCTCTCTCTCTCTCTCTCTCTCTCTCTCTCACTCTCTCTTTCTTCTTCTTCTTCTTCTCTGCCGTCAGGTATTCTTCCTCCCCCCCCACACACCAGTCTTTGTGAACCATCTATTTTCGTCCCTTAACAAAAGAAGCTTCGTCTATTTGTTAAGCTCTTTTCCTCCGTGCCATCGTCCAGAACGTGGGATGGTCAAGGTTTCGCGAAAGACAGACAAAAGACGACATCTTGAGAGACATTGTCATTGCCGAGGGTTTTTTCCATAATCCAGAGAATTTATGATGGCTAGGAGATACAGTTTTACATATGATAGACATTAGGATGGCTTTGAGAAACTTAGACATTACGATAACTGATGCATTTGACATTTTGCGATTGCTAATATATTTTACGACAGCTGACAAACTTTACGATAGTTAAGAGACACTGAGACAGCTGAGTGGCATTAAGAAAGGTGGGAGACTTCCTGATATGTAACAGATATTAAGACACCTGAAACCTTAATTACATAATGACTGCCACATTCATACGTCAATGTCGACACGGACACATCTCCATGCATTACTGTTACAGATGCAGAGTTTTCATCAGCATCATCAACACTGAATTCATCATCAACATCATAAACAAGGATGGGGGTCAGAAAGAGAAATTAAAACAAGCACCAGCAGGGACCAAAATTAAATCAGTCGTTTCGACATCAGGTTTCCCCAGGATTACAGTAACACACAGTCCTCCAGTAGGCAAAAAAAATATCCGAAAAGTTGGGTCGGAACGATTAATTTCTGTGTAAGCATTTTGGGTTTTCTCATCTCGACATGTCTCGCTTATGTGATTACGACGTTTATCTCTAAGCACATCAGTGTTATGAAGCTAGTCCTTATATCACCTACACAGTGCAACTCAAAGCACCAGATGTCATAAACTTGCTGATGTGAAGGATTATTTTCACACGTGTCAGTCGCTGAGGTACAAAGACTCCACATATATATTTTCCTAAGTGTACCGTCAGTATCTTTTTGAACCCAAACTTTGATATGATTATTGACAACAACAGCGGCATACAGACCACACCTGTGACAACAACAGCGGCATACAGACCACACCAGTGACAACAACAGCGGCATACATACCACACCAGAGACAACAACAGCGGCATACAGACCACACCAGTGACAACAACAGCGGCATACACACCACACCAGTGACAACAACAGCGACAAACACACCACACCAGTGACAACAACAGCGACATACACACCACACCAGTGACAACAACAGCGACAAACACACCACACAAAGCTGATACTACCATCCTACCACACTGACAACCATTATATCACTAACGGTAACAGTATCACTAGATTATCACTACCATACAACACCAATACCGTTACCATCACCAATATTACTATCACCACCACTACAGTCAACCCTATTATTACCACTCCTAATAACATCACCGCTCCAGTACCACTACCACCACAACTACCATTCCTGAGGTCACTACTATTAACTTTACCATGACCACAACCTCTATCACCAGCCCCAGTCACCATCTCTACATAAGTCACTGTCAGTATCACTAAGCAACCACAAGCATACCACCACCATTCCTACCATCACTCCTACCACTACATCCACCCCCACCCCTATCACTACCCCTTTCATTTTTGCATCACGACTTTACCACCTTTATTACTACCACTACCACCACCAATAACTCCACAATTACCCCTCGCACCACCAATACCACAATCCTCTGCCACCATCACCACCCATAACCGATCCCACTCCCACTATCATCGCCACTACCATCACTGTCACCACCAATACCACTACTACCACAAAAATCACAACCAGACCCACTCCCACTACAACCACAACCAATACCACCACTGCAATCTCTATCAATATCATGGAATACAAAGGCAAAAACAATAAATCTCTCAAAAAATATATATCAAAACAGAGCTAAAAATACACGAAAATGGCACTGGGCAAACACGCACCAGAATCCACGATGAAAATTCACATTTAGAGCCTAAAAAAAATGGCGGGCAAAAATATCAGAAACGAAATACATAATACACTGACGGTAAAACAAGATTAAACTAGAACACCTTATTTTCAAACTGACTTTTCCTTTTATGTGTCCGACTCTGGGCATAAAGATTCACAGCCCTTTCCCAAGGCCCAGTAGTCGTCCTACATACTATACATCTCCACATGTCATCACTATGGGGCTAACACCTACCGTTCATATTGAATACATAATAGGGTTGTCTCACATAGGATCGGTGTACTGGTATTAGCGTGGGTATTTATACAACATGTCGGCCGGTCTTTTGGTACATAAGTAAAGTTTCCTTTAATGAAATTCATATCTTTAAACTGTTCCTTGCCCCAACCGGAATTCGAACCTGCCCCTAAAGTGATGCAGCGTTAAGTATCACTCGTATTGGACCACTTTGCTGTGTCTACAATGCTGAGAGTATTAGGATTTCAGTACTTCTATACGGCTTTATGTATAGTTTTATCTTTATTCCCAAACTGTTCTCTCTCTCTCTCTCTCTCTCTCTCTCTCTCTCTCTCTCTCTCTCTCTCTCTCACCCCTTACAAACATTGTGTACGTCGATGGTCCTCCTATTTCTGAAGTGCTCAGTGTACACTACACTTTAATATTATTATGTTGGGACCTTCTCTACTTTTAAACTGCTGATGGACTGGTTTTTCTCTGTTTCCAAACTCTTGTGAGTATTCAGATGCTTCTGCTGCCTCAAAACTGCTGTGTACACCGGGAATATTCTGCTTCCTAACTGTTGTGTGCATTGAGGTCATTGTACTTCGAAACTGGTTACACAGACCTCTCCATTTCCCGTTTTCCAGCTTCTTGGTTATATCCTTCCTATTTATTATAGTGAAAATGGATATAAAATGATACTGCACCTCCGTAGCACACCATGGAGCTTCCTTTCATAGATAAGTGGGGTGGAACGAGTCGTGAGGTGAATGATATGAGAATAAATTATCAAAGATCATCTTACTCCATCACCGCTCCTTCAATCCACGGGCGTTTTTTTTTTTTTTTCTGTTCTTCATACCCCCAGGTGACATCATCCACCTTAAGAGAGACTTCAAACCTGAGGGATCGGATATAACCTTCGTCGCCCCTTTACTACTGTGGCGATGTCTTAGGATGAATAACATCATTTGGAAATACGATCACGAAAAACAAAACCTATCGGATTGAAGGATTTAACGATGCCATTTCCCTTACATTGCAACCATCTGTCTTAAATACTCGTACGAACTACAGTAATACAAAATGACAAGCACACAGACAGACGAACAAAACGACGGCGCAAACATATCGGTCATGCTATTATTATTATTATTATTATTATTATTATATTAACAACAACTTTCTGTCTGGCAACTACTGTCACTTCAATCAGTGTCCGTAACATCATCACACGAATATCAAAAGCAAATATGTCGTTTCAACAGCATACATTCATACATCAAAATCATTACACCTAGTCAGCCACATCAGTAATAACACTCAGTACTGTTATGATATATGACCAACTAATCAGCCAACCAACCAACCAGTCAGTGAAGCAACCAACCAACCAGTGAACCGATCAACCAACGAGCCAACCAACCAATCAGTGAACCAGTCAAACAACCAAGCGATCAGTACACCCACAAACCAACTAACCAGCCAGCCAACCAGACCCCCAACCAACACCCACCCAACTAACGAATGATCTAACCAACCAAAATTTAGCTAACCAACTAACTAATCAACCAACCGACTAATCAATTAACCGATCAATCAACCACCCAACTACACATCTAACAATTCAAGCAGCCAACCAACCAACTGAATAATCTGTCCGTCACCACAATCCGTCTTAAAGACTCAATAAATACTAAGGCCGCCACAGTCATAACCACAACCATCACCACACATACATCACAACAACATCCACCTTCAACCCCTTCAGCCCGAGGACGTCATTATTATCCTTTACTGCTGCTATCAGACGAATTTCTACAGCTTGAGAGGGAAACCAAATTATGAAGGTGTTAATGAAGGCATTCTCTCACCATTCCAGTTCCAAAAGTCTCTTCTCAGCTGAATAAAGTCATCTGGTGATAGGAGGAAGAAGGAATTGAAAAGATGTCATCGTACTGAAGGTGTAAAACCAGACATGAATATAACCAATAACCAAAGCCATCATACCACCAAACAGCTATAAGAACCAGCTGAATACTAACCACATTTATAATATTCACCATCTCACAGTACCAACAAAATCATCATCATCATCATTTTAAAGCTCTTTCCCACTTACCAGGGGATGGTTGAGATATAGAAACTAGTACAGGAGAGTGAATTATTAACAGTGCTCCTAAAAATGGACCAGACATCCATTCACTCTTCACTCAAGACTTCAGAATAATTGGCTCCACTTCAAAGACGAAGCGATCCATTAAAACCACTACCCCCCTTTACTTCCATTACCATTATCATCACATCATCATCTTCACCTTCTATTCCTATCAACAGTCATCACAGGCACCGTCATTCAGTTGTTTTTTCATCACATCAAAAAAATCCCACTTTGCGCTCCCACCACTTTCATCAGTTAATTACTTCAGCACGAGGACGTCATATGTATTCTGCTTTACGACAGCTGAGGAGAGGACCCAAGTTGAAAGAAGTTCAGGGAGGAACTATTGTAACACCACTTGTTTGTAGGTCTCTCTGGGCTGAATGAGATCGTTCTGGGGCTGCAGAGAGATAATGGAAAGGACGCCATCACAGGCAAGGCGTTAATCCCTTTATTCTCGTCGCACACCAAAGATTCACGTCATCAACAATGCCTAATCATCATCATCATCATCATCATCATCATCATTATCATCATCATCATCATCATCATAATCATCATCATCATCATCACCATTATCATAACAACCCACACCGTTATAACCGGAGACACGATTTTCTGTCCATGTATCATTACTGTTACAACTCAACCACGATGATTTTTTATTTTCATGATCATAATCACAACTAATAGAAATACAGTAAACATCACAACCAAATTCTACCACGGCTCAGTCGGTAGAGAGGTGGCCTGCAGCCCTACCGGACCGAGGTTCGAATCCCCGCTGGGGCAGGGAACAGTTTAAGGATTTGAATTTCATTTAATGAGACATTACTTATCTTCCAGAAGACCCGCCGACATGTCGTAAAAATACCCCCGCTAATACCAATACACCAGTCCTGTATGAGACAGCCCTAGCATGTATTCAATATGGACAGTGGGTGTTAGCACCGAAGTGGTGACTTGTAGAGGTGTATGGTATGTAGGAGGACTACTGGGCCTTGGGAGCAGGCTGTGAAGCCTATGCCCAGATTCGGACACATAATAAAAAATAATAAATAAATAACCATCAACACGACCGTCAGCAAACTCTAGAAATATTACCATGAAAGGCTAAATGCCCAGCCAAACCCATCACAGTCCCATCCACAACCACTACCATCCCATCTATCTATCTATAGCCGGACGCCCTAATACTGCAAAGGGTGGCCATCCTAATTACTAATATCCCCCTCCACAGCCACCACAATCCCCACCACAACAAACACCATCACAATCACCAATATTGCCCCCCACAGCCACCACAATCCAGACCACAATACTATCACCATCCTAATCACCAATATCCCCCTCCATAGCCACCACAATCCCCACCAAAACAATCACCATCCTAATCAATAATATCCCCCCTCCACAGCCACCACAATCCCTACCACAATAACCACCATCCAAATCACCAATATCTCCCTCCATAGCCGCCACAATACCCACCACAACAATCTCCATCCTAATCACCAATATCCCCTCCACAGCCACCACAATCTCGGCCACAGCTCTCGGCAACTCAAGAGGTCTGGTAACACAGAGCCAATCAAGAATAGGTCAGACTCCGAGAGGGAGAGAGCAGACAGCCTCCTGCCTGGGAATGCCTTTCTCCTTATGTCAAATTGAGGAGGATGAGGATGAGGAAGAGGAAAGTTGGAGATGTAAATAAAAACCAGAATATGATGAAAGGTGGCGGGAACGTAAAAGAAGTGAAAAGAAAGAGTGAGAATTTGGAAAAGACAGAGGGAGATGGATGAAACCACGATGAAAGAGGGATGTCAAAGAAAGGATGAAAAATGAAGTAGAGACAGAAACAGAAGCACAGGATAGCGAAACAAGGAAAGATGGGAAAATTACAAAATGAAACGAGAAAGATAGGAAAATCAGGAAGACGAAAACTTGATACAAGAGTTTAGGGAAGAGAATGAGGAAGAACAAAAGAAAAAGAGGAGGAGGAGACGAGAGGGAGAGAAAGAGAAGAATGACAAGAGGCAAGTGAGGTTGAGCATGAGAAAAGAAGAGACAAAGAGCGTAAAGAAGGTAGGCATAAAGTGAAGGAGAATGAACTGAAAAGAATGGAAAGACATGGGAAAGGAGTGTGAAGGAAAGGAAAAGCATGAGAAAAGAGTGAAACACATGAAAAGGGTGAGAAGAGAAATGTGAAAAAAAAAAAAAAACAGGATTGGGAGGAACTAGTGAATGTGAGAAGGATAAAAACAAATGAGAGGAGAGTGTAGCAAATTAGGTAAGTATAAAAATGGATGAAGTTAGACTGCTGGGATGAAACGTGAAAGAATGGGAAGTGGAGAATGAAGATGAATGGAGAATATGTTCTAAAGGTAAATGTGATGCGGTGTTTTTGTGTGTGTGTGTGTGTGTGTGTGTGTGTGTGTGTGTGTGTGTGTGTGTGAGAGAGAGAGAGAGAGAGAGAGAGAGAGAGAGAGAGAGAGAGAGAGAGAGAGGGAGGGAGGGAGGGGGTAAACAAAGTGGTGTGGCCATTATCTGATCACAAAGGGTCTTCAAAATGATGTTGACAAAATATATCGGGTGGAAGAGGTAGGGGAGGAGGATGGCTGTGTCGGTGGTGAGGGAGAGGAGAGTTTAGTTTAGATTTATCAAAACTGTTTGACCTGACTTTTCTCTGTGACCTGGACGTTTGATCAACTGTTCATATAATTTCTTCATCCTTGTCTGATCTTCAGTCCTTCCATGAAGTTTGGCTTAAATCAATTCGAAACATTTGATTTACATGGTCGAACTTTTTTTGATCTTGCCCTATGACCCTGACCCCTGACTGTTCTCAAAGTGGAATTATTTCATCCCTGAATTACCCTCAACTGTAGCACCAAGTTGATTTAAATCGAATAAAGACTACGTAAGTTGACCTTGCCAAATGATCCTGATCATTGACCAACTGCTCTCAAAAACAAGTCAACCCAAGTCAACCCTCCTTCCATCAAGTTTCATCAAAGCCAATGTATTTGAATCGTATACAGACAGACGCGCAGCCACACGCCCACCAAAGCAATACACCGCTTTCACTTCGCGAGGGCGGGTGTACAAACAAAATCACAATGAGATATCAAGCAAGAATTGGGTATATCTTTATTGTTTCCAAGTATGGACAGCACACGGGTAACCCATTAACAGATACAAAGTGTTACACGCACTAACAAATTGGGTTTAGCTCACCACCATATCCATTTCTCTAGAGACAAAAAAAAAAAAAAAAAAAAAAAATGCATTAAAAGATAAAAAAAAAAAAAAAAAAAGCAGAAACAGAATAGGCAACAACAACAAAAAAAGAACATATTCCATTTCCTGGCCTGTCGTGGCTATGGCGGTCCCCTTAACGATCCAACAGCGACTGAGTGTCTGTTCTACTGGCGTCCCTATCAACCCTTTCAGCCACAAGACCTTACATTATTATCATTATTATTATTATTATTATTATTTATTTATTTATTTTATTTATTTATTTATTTATTTATTTATTATTTTTTTTTTTTGTCGCCACCACACACTTTTGTTCGGGTTAACTGTGACTTTTCCAACATGAGGGGACAGGTGATACTCCAACATACTTACATGGCACAATCTTCGTTTCTTTCTCCAGTCTGGGGTTAAAATGACATAATTCACTTCACCTACCCTCTTCTCCACTACAAAAGGGCCTGCAAAACTTGCCTGCGGAGGCTGACCATGAATGTGAAGCAAGACAAGATCTTGATCACCTGGGTGAAACACTCTGTTCCTAACTTTCTTAGAGTGGTCATACCACCTCTTCATCTTCTCCTGAGATGACTCTAAGTGTGCTCTGGCTACTACCATACTATAGGCCAGTCATCCTTTAAATTCTGACATAGTCTAGGAAGTTAATTTGGTCATCATCCTTGACCCATTGTTCTTTGAGGAGTTTAAGAGGACCTCTTACTTCATGGCCAAAGATTAACTGAAATGGAGAGTAGCCCATGGACTCACTCGGTGCCTCTCTGGTTGCAAATAGTAGGAAAGACTAACACTTGTCCCATTCGTTCTCATCCAAACTTCATTTTTTAAAGCATACTCTTCAATGTTTGGAGATACCTCTCTAATGCACCCTGACTCTGAGGATGATATGCTGAGCAAGTTATCTGGGAGATTCCTAACTCCTTAAGCGTTTGTCTGAACAGTCTAAATGCGTTTGTCTGAACAGTCTAAATGCGTTTGCCTGAACAGTCTGGAATTAAAATTACTGCCCTGATCTGAAATATTCCTTAAGGGAATGGCTTCGGGATATCTAGTGGCCATGTTTAACATTGTGAGGATGTACTGGTGGCCTGAGGAGGTTTTAAGCAAAGGGCCAACAGCCCTAATATTACCACATCCAGTAACATTACTACTCCAGTAACATTTCGCCACCACAACTACCACTAAGTCACTACCATGAACTTTACCACAAGCACGACCTCTACCTTTAGCCCCAACCTACCATCACAAATCATTCACTATCAGTATCATTTAACCACCATTACCATACCACCACCACTCCTACCATCATTGCTACCACTACCGCCACCCCCATCATTTCCACCACCTCTGTCGTTACTGTACCACTGCTTCTATCCCACCATAACCACTACCATCACCCTTAGTACTATCACAACCACGATCACCAATTCTACCACTACCACCCTCAATAATTCCACAACTACCTTTCCCACCATCAATACCACCATCCCCTACCACTATCACCACCAATAACCAAACCTACTCCCACTACCATCTCCGCTGTCACCACTGTCACCACCAATACCACTACTACCACAACCATCACAACTAAACCCTCTCCCAGTACCACCACAACCAATACCACCACTCCTCTCACTATCAATATCGTGGAATACAAAGGGAAAAATAATAAATTTCTCATAAAGAAGACATCAAAGTAAAGCTAAAAATACACGAAAATGGCACTGGGCAAACACGCACCAGAGTCCACGATGAAAATTCACATATATAGCCTCAAAAATGGCGGGCAAAAATATCAGAAACGAAATACATAATATATTGACGGTAAAACAAGATTAAAATAGAACACCTTACTTTCAAATTGACTTGTCCTTTTTATGTGTCCGACTCTGGGCATAAAGATTCACAGCCATTTCCCAAGGCCCAGTAGTCCTCCTATATACCATACACCTCCACATGTTATCACTACGGGACTAACACTCACCGTCCATATTGAATGCATAATAGGGCTGTCTCATACAGGATCGGTGTACTGGTAATGCGAGGGTGTTTTTACGACATGTTGGTCGGTCTTCTGGTAGATTAGTAAAGTCTGCGTTAATGAAATACATATCCTTAGACTGTTCCCTGCCCCAACCGTGATTCGCACCTGCCCCTCAAGTGATGCAGCGTTAATTATCACCCGTATTGGACCACTGTGATGCTTCTAGAATGCTGAGGGTATTAGGATTTCAGTACTTCTATACGGCTTTATGTATAGTTTTATCTTTATTCCCAAACTGCTCTCTCTCTCTCTCTCTCTCTCTCTCTCTCTCTCTCTCTCTCTCTCTCCTTACAAACACTACCGATGGTGCTTCTATTTCTAAAGTGGTTTGTGTATACTAAGATGTTGTTACTTTAATACTACTGTATGGTGGGACCGTCTCTACTTCTAAGCTGCTGATGTACTGGATTTCCTCTGCTTCCAAACTGTTGCGAGTATTCGGATGCTCTTGCTTCCTCCAAACTGCTGTGTACATTTTGGGACTTTTTGCCTCCTAACTATTGTGTGCACTGGGGTCACTGTACTTCCAAACTGGATACGCAGATCTCTTAATTTCCTGTTTTCCAGTTTTTTTGGTTATATCCGTCCTATTTATTATAGTGGAAATGGATATAAAATGATAATGCACCGCCGCAGCACACCACGAAGCTTCCTCTCAAGGGTAAAGTGCAGCAATGGGGTGGAAGGAGTCTTGAGGTGAGCTGTATAAGAATAAATTATCAGAGATCATCTTACTTCATCACCGCCCACTCCTTCAGCTACCTCAATCCAAGGGCATCTTTTTTTTTTTTTTTTTTTTTTTTAATCTTAATATCCCCAGATGATAGCATCTACCTTAAGAGAGACTTCAAACCTGAGGGGTCAGATATAACCTTCGTTGGCCCCTTTACTACTGTGGCGATGTCCTAAGGTGAAAACATCATTTGAAAATACGATCAGGAAAAAACAAAACCACTCGCATTGAAGCATTTAATAGTGCCATTTCCCTAACATCGCAACTATCTGTCTTAAATGTAAACTAATACAAACTGACATGCCCACAGATGAACAAAATGACAGCACAAACATATCGTTTATGCCAATCAATGGATTATTAGAAGTAGTAGTAGTAGTAGTAGTAGTAGCAGTAGTATTAACAGCTTTCTGTCTGGCAACTACTGTCATTTCAATCAGTGTCCGTAACATCATCAGGCGAACATCAAACGCAAATATGTCGTTTTAACAGCATACATTCATACATCAAAATCATTGCACCTAGTCAGCCACATCAGTAATAACACTCAGTTTCATACCGTTCTGATACACGACCAACTACTCAGCCAACCAACCAAACAACTAATCAATGAACCAACCAACCAACCAACTAATCAATGAACCAACCAACCAGTGAACCAACCATCCAACTAATGAACCAACTAACCAACCAACCAGTGAACCAAATATTCAACCAATGAACCAACCATCCAACCAACCAACCAGCCAACCAGCGAACCGACCATCCAACCAATGAACCAACCAACCAGCGAACCGACCATCCAACCAATGAACCAACCAACCAGTGAATCGACCATCCAACCAATGAACCAACCAACCACCGAACCGACCATCCAACCAATGAACCAACCAACCAGTGAACCGACCATCCAACCAATGAACCAACCAACCAGTGAAGCGACCATCCAACCAATGAACCAACCAACCAGTGAACCGACCATCCAACCAATGAACCAACCAACCAGTGAACCGACCATCCAACCAATGAACCAACCAACCAGTGAACCGACCATCCAACCAATGAACCAACCAACCAGTGAACCGACCATCCAACCAATGAACCAACCAACCAGTGAACCGACCATCCAACCAATGAACCAACCAACCAATCAACCAGGCGATCAGTGAACCAACCAACCAACCAACCAGCCAGCCAATCAAATACTCAACCAACACCCACCCAATTAATGAATGATCTAACCAATTGATAATTCAGCTCACCAACCAACTAATCAATTAACCCATCAATCTACCACCCAACTACCCAAATAACCCAAGCAAGCAACCAACCAACTGAATAGTCTGTCCGTCACCACATGCCGTCTTAAAGACTCAATAAATACTAAAGCCGCCACTGTCATAACCACAACCATCACCACAAATACGTCAGAACAACATCCGCCTTCAACCCCTTCAGCCCAAGGACGTCATTTTTATCCTTTACTCCTGCTACCAGACGATTTTCTTCAGCTTAAGAGGGAAGCCAAATTATAAAAGGGTTAATGAAGGCATTCTCTCACCACTCCGGTTCCAAAAGTCTTTCCTCGGCTGAATAAAGTCGTCTGGAGATAGCAGGAATAAGGAATTGAAAAAATGTCATCGTACTGAAGATATTAAACCAGACGTGAATATAATCAATAACCAAAGCCACCATACCACCAAACTGCTATAAGAACCAGCTGAATACGAACAACATTTATTACATTCACCATCTTATCACCTAACGCTTTCACAGTCCCAACAAAATCATCATCATCTTTATTTTAACGCTCTTTCCCACTTGCCGGGGGATGATAGAGATATAGTAACTAGAACAAGAAAGCAAATTACTAAGAGTGCTCCTGAAAATAGGCCAGACATCAATTCACCTATCACTCAAGCCTTCAGAATTCGTGGCTCCACTTCAAAGGCGAAACGGTCCACTAAACCCACTACCTCCCTTTACAGTACTTCCATTACCATTATCATCACATCATCATCTTCACCTTCTATTCCTATCAACAGTCATCACAGGCACCGTCATTCAATTGTTTTCATCACAAAAAAATATCAATTTGCACCCCGCCACTTTCTTCACTCAACCACTTCAGCACGAGGACGTCATATTTAATCTGCTTTACAACACAAGTATCCAGCTAAGGAGAGGACCCAAGTGGTAAGAAGTTCAGGAAAGAACTATTGTAACTCCGCTTGTTTGTAAGTCCCTCTGGGCTGAATAAGATCGTTCTGAGGCTGCAGAGAGATAATGGAATGGACGTCATCACAGTCATCACAGGGAAGGCGTTAATCACTCCATTCTCGTCGCACACCAATAAAAGATTCATGTCATCATCATCATCATCATCATCATCATTATCATCATCATCAACACCATCATCATCATAATCATCATCATCATCATCAACACCATCATCATCATAATCATAATCATCATCATACTCATCATAATCATTATCATCATCATCATCATCATTATCATCACAACTCACACCACTATAACCGGAAGCTCGATTTCCTGTCCATGTATCATTACTGTTACAAATCAACCACGATGTTTTTCTATTTCCATTTCATAATCACAACTAAAAGAAATACAGTAAACACCCCAACTAAATTCTACCACATAACCATCAACACAACAATGGCAAATTCTAGAAATATTACCATTAAAGCCGAAATGCCCAGCCAAACCCACCACAATCCCCACCACAATCACCACCATCCTAGTCACCAATAACCCTTCCACAGTCACCACAACCCCCACCACAGCCACCACCATCCTAATCACCAATATCCCCCATCACAGCCACCACAATAATCACCATCCTAATCACCAATATCCCCTCCACAGCCACCACAATCCCCACCACAACAATCACCATCCTAATCACCAATATCCCCTCCACAGCCACCACAATCTCGGCCACAACTCTCAGCAACACAAGAGGTCTGGCAACACAGAGCCAATCCAGAAATAGGTCAGACCCCGAGAGGGGGAGACCAGACAGCCTCCTGCCTCGGAATGCCTTCCCCCTTATGTCGAATTGAGGCAGGCAGGCAGGCAGGCAGGCAGACAGGCAGGCAGACAGGCAGGCAGACAGGCAGGCAGGGAGGAGGAGGAGGAGGAGGAGGAGGACTTGGAAAAATGAAAAGAATAGGAGGATGATTATAGGTGGAGATGTAAATAAACAGCAGAATATGATGAAAGGAGGCGGGAACGTAGAAGTGAACAGAAACATGAGAAACTGGGAAAATTAGAGGGAAGTAAAAGAAAAAAGAAAAATAAAGACAGAAACAGAAGTACAGGACTGCGAAAGAAGGAAAGAAGGGAAAACGACAGAAGGAAACGAGAAAGATAGGAAAATCAGGGAGACGAGAAAATCTTGATACAAGAGTTTACTGAAGAGAATGAAGAAAACGAAAAGAAAAAGAAGGGGAGGAGGAGGAGATGAGAGAGAAGAAGAATGACAAGAGGCAATTGAGGCTGGACATGACAAAAGAAGAGACAAAGAGAGTAAAAGAAGGCAGAAATAAAGTGAAGAAGGAGGATGAACTGAAAAGAAGGGAAAGAAATGGGAAAGGAGAGTGAAGGAAAGGAAAAGCATGAGAAAAGAGTGAAACATATGAAAAGGATGAGAAGAGAAGTGTGAAAGGAAAAAAAAACAGTATTAAGAGGAACTAGTGAAAGTGAGAAGGAAAAAACAAATGAAAGGAAAGTGTAGCAAACTAAGTATAAAAATGGATGAAGTTAGACTGTAGAGGTGAAACGAGAAAGAATGAGAAGTGGAGAATGAAGATGAATGAGGAATGTGATCTAAAGGTAAATGTGATGCAGTGTGTGTGTGTGTGTGTGTGTGTGTGTGTGTGTGTGTGTGTGTGTGTGTGTGTGTGTGTGTGTGTGTGTGTGTGTGTGTGTGTGTGTGTGTGTGTGTGTGTGTGTGTGTGTGTGTGTGTGTGTGTGTGATAGATAGAGAGAGAGAGAGAGAGAGAGAGAGAGAGAGAGAGAGAGAGAGAGTAGGGGAGGGTTGTAAATAGAAGTGGCGTGCCATTATCTGATCACAAAGGATCTTCAAAAAGATGACGAAATATATCGGGTGAAATCGGTAGGGGATGAGGAAGGCTGTGTCGGTGGTGAGGTAGGGGAGGAGGAAGGCTGTGTCGGTGGTGAGGTAGGGGAGGAGGAAGGCTGTGTCGGTGGTGAGGTAGGCGAGGAGGAAGGCTGTGTCGGTGGTGAGGTAGGTGAGGAGGAAGGCTGTGTCGGTGGTGAGAGAGAAGACAGTTTGATGTAGATTTATCAAAACTGTTTAAGTTGACTTTTCTCTGTGACCTGGACGTTTGATCGACTGTTCATAAAATCTCCTCATCCTTGGCTGATCTTCAGTCCTTCCACGAATTTTGGCGTAAATCAAATCGAAACTGTTTGATTTACAGGGTAGATTTTTTTTTTACCTTGCCCTATGACCCTGATCTCTGACTATTCTCAAAGTGGAATAGTTTCATCCCTGACTTACCCTCATCTGTAGCACCAAGTTGATTTAAAGCGGATAAAGACTATGTAAGCTGAACTTGTCAAATGATCCTAATCATTGTCCAACTGCTCTCCAAAACAAGTCAACCCTGGAAAGGTCCTCAGTCCTTCCACCAAGTTTCATCAAAGCCACTGTATTTAATTCATACATAGACAGACACGCAGACACACTCCCACCAAAGCAATACACCACTCTCACTTCGCGAGGGCAGGTGTACAAACAAAATCATAATGAGACATCAAACCAAAATTGGGTATACTTCTACCGTTTCCGAGTACGGACATCACACGGGAGAACCCGATGACAAATACAAAGTGATACACGAACTAACAAATTGGGTTAAGCTCACCGCCATATCCATTTCTCTAGAGACAGAAATATAATGCAGTAAGATTTTAAAATACAGAAATAGAATAGGCAAGAACAAAAAAATCCAAATATATTGCATTTCCTGGCCATTCGTGGCCATGATGGTCCTGCAGACTATGCAACAGCGACTTTCTGTTCAGCTGGCGTCCCTATCAATCCCTTCAGCCACACGACCTTACATTTTATTTATTTATTTATTTATTTTTTTGCCACCACACAGTTTTGTTCAACTTAACTGTGACTTTTCCACCAGGAGGGGACAGATGTAGCTTCTTTAGCCCCTTCACTAACTTTCGTTACATGAACTCTCTTCCTCTTGCAGTTCCTCTTCAACCTTGATCTCTTCGCAACAGTGTCACATTATTATTCATATGCTTTCGATATATAAGGCCGTTGCTCTCTGTTTGCCTGTATCCCTCCACCATTACGGCGGGCACGCAGCATCCTCTCCCCTTTTCTTTTCAACACTCCAATGCAACTGTAAACCAGTACTCTCAGTCGTTCACTTATGCATCAGATCAGCTCTAAGACAGTCTTCCACAGTTTATATAATCAAGACAAATTCAGGGAGCGCCAGAGGGTTGTAGGCCAATTAATTTGAGAGGGTGCATAAGAATCTAAGAACAGTAATACTGTTACCATCAACTCTTTTATTTTACAACCACTCTCATATTGGATTCTAGCTGAACTAAGTTGAAATGTTAGGAAAACCGAATATCTAAAAAAAGAAGAAAAAAATCAGCTTTCTAAAATAAAAGCTGAGGGGCGTCAAACCGCTTCTATAGGCAACACATCAGATTTCAAACACTTCCACACACTACCATGTCATAAGCACTATCACGCAAAATTCCAATCCTCTACTTATCTATAGACTGACGACAAAGGAGTGCTGCGGTACGACAACACAGGCTGACGTGTGGTGCAGGTCGTCTGGCTGGCTGACGTATGATAATAATTGGTCCCTCAGTAACGCAGTAACTCAGTAAACTCACAAGTCAGTTAGTTACGATGCAGTTTCTAAGCCTGGCCCCTGGGACGATCCGGTAAGACAAGGAAAGGACAGACACGGAAAACCATCTGAGAAATTGGAAGGAGAAACAGGAGAAAAGTGAAGAATAATGAACACATGAGAGAACGGATGAGGAAAATGGTGAGAGACAAGAGAAACACAATAAAGATAACAGACAGACAGACAGACATACACATAGATAGATATACACACACAAACATATACCTTAGAGAGAGAGAGAGAGAGAGAGAGAGAGAGAGAGAGAGAGAGAGAGAGAGAGAGAGAGAGAGAGACAGACAGACAGACAGACAGACAGACAGAAGGATGGGAAGAAGAGAAGGACGAGAGAGAGAGGTTGGGAAGGAAAAGGTAAGGAAGGGAAGGAAGAGAGAAAAGGGGGGGAGAAAAGAGTGGATGAGACTGACAGCGAAGAGATAGGACGAAGAGAGAAAACAAGAGATTAAGAGAGGAAGAGAGAGAGAGGAGGCAAATTCTTCCAGTGATGCTGAATATAAAGGACAGCTGTTCGGTGCATGTCTGGCTGCACGTCACATGGAGAGACGAGGGGGAAGGAGCAATAGGTGAAGAAGGGAAGGTAGGAGAGAGGCGAAAGAGGAGGAGGAGAAGGTGGAAAGAGGAGATGAAACAATGTGAAAGGAAGACGAAGAGAGCGAGGTGTTAGGAGGAGGGGGAGAAGGAGAAAGGGAGCAAAACAGGGAAGTCAAGGAGAGGAGAGGAGAGTGCGATGATGATGATGATGATGAGGAGGAGGAGGAGGAGGGGGAGGAAATGAGCGTCGGGATGCAAGGAGAGAGAGAGAGAGAGAGAGAGAGAGAGAGAGAGAGAGAGAGAGAGAGAGTTCCTCTACGATGATGTACTTTTTTGGTTTATTGCTATCTCCAGACGCTTTCAATTACCTCAGGATAAATCCCTTGAACTGGAGGGGTTTGGCTTCGTCTCCATTAATCTCCTACAAGATGTCTCTCCTGTGATGAAATAAAACGTCAGGTAAGAATATATATATATATATATATATATATATATATATATATATATATATATATATATATATATATATATATATATATATATATATATATATATATATATATATATATAAAACACGTCCTCGAGCTAAAGTGGTCCGCGTGGAAACTGAACTAGATAATTGGACCTTAGCGTCCCATCGACGCTATCCACTTGGCCAGGTCATCTACTAAAATTCCTTCTCAACTTTGCTTTACCTGAATGTAAGCTACCCCATCTCGGTGTTTTACGAGCGTGCCCTGCGATCCTGTGTGAGAGAACAGCATAATTGGAGACGTGACGGCACAAGGAAGAGGGTGAGTGTAGGTGCAATGGAGAGGGTGGAGGTGACAGAGATGGGAGGTATGGTGAGAGGAACAGTGAGATGGGAGTGAATGAAAGGATAAGGGTGAGATATACCAAGATAAAAGTTAAGGGGGAAAAATGAAAGAAAGTGTGATAATATGGCGAGTGATGGAGGGGATAACCAGGGGTGAGGGTGAGAGTGATGGAGGAAAGGAAAACAAATAAGATGAGAATAAGGAAAAGAGAGAATGTCATCAATTGGGAAAAGGTGGTAGAGAGAGGGGAAAAAAAAAAAACAGCAGGAAGAGGGGAAAGCAAGGAACTTTATAAAGAAAGAAAAGGAATACGCTTGTTAAGAGAAAGAATAACATCTGCTCTGATATACCCAGGATTTTCTCTCACGTTCCACTTAAGTGATAAATACACAAAATTATGCTCAAATAAACCATTCAGTTCACTCACCTAACCCACACCACCGAATGAAAAAAAAATAATATCTTGGCATTACAGTATAAAAGGTTTTGCACCTGTAATAAAACAATCATTTTCCTCATATTATCACGCTGGCAGAAAGCATAGTTGCAAAAATACCCACACATAACATTATTATTTGCGACAGTGTTATAAAGCTATGCCCACCGTCCACAATTAAAATAACCTTCCTGTAATGCTGTGCTTAAGTGAGTTACCGCTAACTGCATTACCAAATTATATCCAGACGTTTAATTTAATTACATTTTTATATAAATCAGGCCACCTGCAAGCGATTTTAATCAGCTTAATGGGGATTTCTTGAAGTGAAGAGGTTAATGAAGGCCGAGTCGGTAGAGAGGACGCCTACAATCCCAATGGACCCAGGTTCGAATTCCCGCTAACGAAGGAGCAATGTATTTTACTTTCTTTAAAGATGAGTTTACTGATCAACCATATGACCACACAAAATGTAGTAAAATCACCACAGCTAATACCAATACACCAGTACTGTATGAGATAGCCCTCGCATTTATTCAGTATGAACAGTGGGTGTTAGCGCTGATGTGGTGACATGTGGAGATGCGTGATACCTAGGAGGACTGCTGGGCCTCAGGGAACGGGCTGCGAAGGCTATGACCAGAGTCGTACATATAAACAAGAAAAATCTCTCATTCGAAAAATATCCTAAAACCGTCCGAGCCAACAAGAATACGATAAGATGTCACCATAATGAAGGGGTTGTGACCTTCACCAAGAGGACGCCTTTTTTTTTTTTTTTTTTTCTTATTCTTGCAATGGCCACGCTGAAGTAAGTATATCCTGTGAATACATTCGTTGTAGTTGGCCTGGTGGTGGTGACAGACAGTATTTTCCACTGATATACAACACACAACAGCAGCAACGGGTGGAGTGACAGACAGTATTTTCCACTGATATACAACACACAACAGCAGCAAGGGGTGGAGTGACAGGCAGTATTTTCCACTGATATAAAACACACAACAGCAGCAACGGGTGGAGTGACAGGCAGTATTTTCCACTGATATACAACACACAACAGCAGCAACGGGTGGAGTAACAGACAGTATTTTCCACTGATACACAACACACAACAGCAGCAACGGGTGGAGTGGATGAGGAGCAGTGGTGGTCTGTGAGGCAAACCAGAGATAATATGTGGTGAAGATGGGTGTTATGGGTAGGTCAGTACGTCCGAGGGGGAGGGAATATAGGTTGGATAAGTGGAAAAGAGAATACGATGAGTTAAGACGGTGGTGGGTAAAGGGGTAGGACAGGATTAGTACACCCTGTAAAGGTGGGGGTTGTATGAGGTATGTCTTAGAAGCTCCGTGTTAGGTTGTGGGGATGGGAGAGGTGGGTGGGAAGGGTGGGTGTGGTTGTGGGTGGTGCGGCGGGGTGGGGGTAAGACGCCCTGTGAAAATAGGCGCAGTAGGTTGGCCACTTTCGGTGTGGCCATGATTGATTTAAAAACCTTCTCCAGGAAGAAAAAAGTCACAGCCAACAACAACAATAAAGTATGCACGCTTTGCTCCTAAACCTGACATATTTCAACGCTGGTGTAACGCAATAAATACAAGGACGCTAGCAAAAAATAAATCCCTCATTATCAGAGCTACACATCCATCACAGTTACACAGTAGTTGCTGTAATTATTGTGTTAATGAAAATACGCCTTTGACATACCACTTCATCACAGCAATTAAACCACAAAAAGTAAAGTCAAAGGAGCCATCAAAATAACAGATTACATTGAACCAGCCGTCAACACGTTTTCCACAGTTACCTCTCCATTACGTTGATTAATCCACTGGCCGCCATGGACTGGTGTGAGCTGAGTAAGATCTCCTGGCGTTGACTGGAATTACAGACAGTTTTATGTTCTTGACCACAACATTAATGAAGATAGGACAAACTTTTAATTTTCTGGCCATCATCAGTTTCTCCAACTTTTCACCTTGAGTCCAAAGACGAATTATCTTCCTAAAATGTTTCTAACTTCAGACGATTATTGTAAACTTCAGAATGATTTATATGAGTGACGGACTAATGAAAGTTGTACGTAACCCCACCAGTTAAGAAAATCAACCCTATGCTGAAAAAAAAGGTTTGGTGGAAGCAAGAAAAAAATACGACATACATCATCGGACTGTAGGAGTCAACAATATTACACCCCTCTTTCCTCCCAACGAAAATACTCAGTTTAGGAAAGAACTCTCGTGCTGAGCGAGTTAATGATAGCTGCTTCAGTTCGAAATGTCTTGCTGAATAATTTGCATCGAAGGTGGCAAGAAGATAAAAAAAATTGTTATCAGAGGGACGGGGTTAAATCTTTATATATATATATATATATATATATATATGGACTTGAGATGAAGTATTGTGGATTATGATCAAAAGAGCTGACAAAGGTATGTTAAAGAGGCATTTAGTGGCAACAGGTGATACAGATGAAAACAGTGGCCAAACTGATGGGAAACAGAGGGAAAGAGAAGAAGTGCAAGATCAACACTGGCGTTACAGGAGGTTTGAAACCAAGAGGTGTTACCATGCAGGGGGGTGAGAGGCGTGTATGGGACAGGGTTGTCTGGAATGAAATGGGAGATGGAGGGACGACTATGTCAATGATCTATATCTAGTCTAGTGAGGTGGCCGGGGTAAACTGCGGCGCGGTCAGCTAGGGTCTGAGCATGGAAGTTCGTTTTGCTTTGATGTAGACAATCGCGAAAAATGGAGTGAATGTGATCTTGCCGTTTCCTACTTTCAAATGCTATCTTCCTAAATCATGCAGCAGCCGCTCACACGCGCGCGCGCGTACACACGCACGCACGCACGCACGCACACACACACACACACACACACACACACACACACACACACACACACACACACACACACACACACACACACACACACACACTGTGTGTGTGGACGCGCTTTATCGCACCGGTATATGTGCACACAGCTCGATATTAACCTCACGTGCATGTAGCTTCACCCTTAACATGCAAATGTAAGTAACCCTGAGTACATTTAACATGCTCTGAGAAATGACACACGTACACGCAGCTCAAGAATACTCGCACAGACTTTTACTCTCTCTCTCTCTCTCTCTCTCTCTCACACACACACACACACACACACACACACACACACACACACACACACACACACACACACACACACACACACACACATACACACACACACACACACAGAAGAAAATGCATAATACACAACAGATATTGCAAGAATGTGGACGTTCCAAATGCAGTTCAATTTTGACGACATTTGAAGAAAAGCAAGAACCAAAATTAGAGAAATAAAAACAACAACTTTATACAATCAGGATCATACTTGTAAAGTCTTTGTATGGTACTCGACAGTGAAGTGACGCGAGGAGATGAAATACAAAGAAAACGTAGATAAAATATGAAAAAATACATGAAAGCAAGTACATAAATGGATTGGAAGTCAGATATAATTATTCCCTTGTACAAAGGAAAAAGGGAAAAAGCAGTGTGTGGTAATCATAGGGGCATTTGTCTTCTTAGTGTAATTGGAAAAGTGTATGGTAGGATACTTATTGACAAAGTTAGGTAAATAACAGAGTAATTAGTTGGAGTAGAACAGGGAGGCTTTAGGAAGGGAAGAGGTTGTGTAAATCAGATATTCATTCTTAGATTTTAGTGGAAAAGATTCTAGAGAAGGGAAAGAAGTTGTATGCGGCCTTCATGGATTTGGAGAAAGCATATGACAGGGTGGATAGACAAGGATTGTGGAAAGTATTAAGAATATATGGAGTAGATGGGAAGTTGCTGAATGCTGTGAAGAGTATTTATGATAGTGCTAAGGCTGCAGTGAGTGTGGATGGTGAACTGAGTGAATTTTTCTCTTTGAAGGTTGGGTTGAAACAGAGATGTGTCATGTCTCCATGGTTGTTCAATCTGTACATGGATGGGGTAATAAAACAGATACAAGGTAGGGCAGTGGATGTTGGACTGGTCCTAGTAAGAGAGGGTAGTGTTTGGAAACTCCCTGTACCGTTGTTTGCAGATGATACTGTGTTGTTAAGTGAAGACGAAGGGGAGCTGCATGGCTTACTGGATGAGTTTGGGAGAGTGTGTAAGAAACGGAATCTAAAGGTGAATGTAGGGAAGAGTAAGGTGATGGTCTTTGAGAGAGAGGAAATCAGTGAATCTACTGTGAGGTTGGATGGTGAGGAAATGGAAAATATGAGTACGTTTAAGTACTTGGGGAGTGTGATGAGTAAGGATGGAAGTTTGGAGGGTGAAGTGCTTGAAAGGGTACAACAAGGAAGAAAGGTTGCTGGTTCCTTGAAAGCAGTGATAAGAAACAGGGAAGTGAGCATGGAAGTGAAAAAGTTACTACATGACAATATTGTGATATCAACTCTAACGTATGGAAGTGAAGCTTGGACGTTGTTAGAAGGACACAAGTCAAGAGTGAGAGGAGTGGAAATGAGTTATTTAAGAGGAGCCTGTGGAGTCACATGGAGAGACAGGCTGACAATTGAGGATATAAAGGATAGGTGTGGTGTGGATGTGGATGTGATAGGAAGCGTTAGGAGGAATACACTGAGGTGATTTGGCCATGTGGAGAGGATGGAGGGTGAGAGACTGCCGAGGAGAGTGTATGTGAGCGAGGTGGAGGGGGGGAGAGGGAGGGGGAGGCCGAGGATGAGATGGAGGGATGGAGTGGAAAGATATATGAGAGAGAGGGGAGTGTGAGTTGGGAGCAGGGCAGTGAAATGGCGGGGGACAGGGTGACGTGGAGGCGATTTGTTTGTGGCCGCCCCGTACGGGATGAAGATGTCTGCCAATAGATAGATAGAAGTACATAAGTACACAGAAAAGGAAAAGAAACAGAAATACAACAGAAAAGACAGAAAAGAAAAAAAAACTTGTTGTAATCCCTTCTTGCCGAACAAACGGCCATGAAATATGTTCATACGGCAAAAAAATACGGTAATCCGTGAACAAAAAATACGTGTACACATATGTCCTGTTCGGATCATCCTCTTTGTGATTCGGCAGAGGAAATAAAATACAATGTGTGTGTGTGTGTGTGTGTGTGTGTGTGTGTGTGTGTGTGTGTGTGTGTGAAATGATTTGTTATTTCTTAAGTTAATGGTGAAGTGTTAGGAAAATTAACTTTGCTGTAATCATATGATCCCAATCATGAGAGCGCGCACACTCACATTTCTATGTATCAGTCTACCTATCTATTTCTCTACCCTAGATAGATAGATAGATAGATAGATAAATAGACAGAGAGATAGATAGATAGACAGATAGACAGATAGATAAATAGACAGATAGATAGATAGATAGATAGATAGATATAGATATATATATGTATGTATGTACTGTATGTATGTATGTCTCTCTCTCTCTCTCTCCCTCTCTCTCTCTCTCTCTCTCTCTCTCTCTCTCTCTCTCTCTCTATATATATATATATATATATATATATATATATATATATATTCACCTCTCTCTCTCTCTCTCTCTCTCTCTCTCTCTCTCCAACCCACAGAACATCCAGTCACAGGTGAGGGAGCGGCACTGTATCCATCTTCACTATCAACATACCCGTCTTTGTCCTGAGAGGCCAGCCAACACAAACACATCAATATCACACTTAGAGCCACAGGTACTAGCGTACACAGGCATGCTAGAACACACACACACACACACACACACACACACACACACACACACATACACACACATCCATGCTGCCTCACACACAGGCACTCCCGTCTCCAACCCTCGACAAAAGGCCTTCCTCTCGTCATTATCTTCTGTGCACCACACACTGCTGATGCTTTCTTCCATGTGTCTTGTATTTTGTTGTCGCTGTCGGCAGAGTTATTAGCGTAATTGTCAATAATATATTCATCATTATCATTGTCGTCATTCTGTATCATTATCATCAGCTTTGTCATTACCATAAAAATCGACATTACCATCATCAATAACAACACTCACATCATCATCAACATTAGTCTTGTGTCTATCACTGATGGAGGAAGTGGTACGTATTTGTGAGAATTTGTCTATTGGCTGTGAACTGTGTATGGATGAGATTTTCGTTAAAATACCATAGACAATGATGAACCTCCAGGACGCCCCCAACATTTCACCAAAACACCCCAGCCAAGGCAGCGGTACTGAATGGTTAGTGCTGCCACCCACAAACCTGCTGACCCGTTACTGTTGAGGTTCGAATCCTGGTGATGGCAGCTGGCGCCAATTTGACTCATGTTGTCATCCACCTGTTGTGGCTTGGCAGATAAAATGAGCACCCAGAGTAACACCTGGGGAAGGTAACTGTGGTTACCTGGACGACGCAGTGGCTTTTGTATCCCAGAAAAGTGAGTAAAAAGCCCGCCACAAGCTCAAAGGTCTAAGTTATGCAGATGAGTACCGTGGCTAAGCGCCCCATGGCGTCTGTACCACCCATATTTTTATTACCAATACCCCAGTCCTGACTGAGACATCCTCAGCATGTACTGTATTTAGCATGGACGGTGATATTAATGCCACTGGTTGCTGATACATGGCAGTACTGTGTGTGGCATGGCATGCCGGTGGTCTACTGGGCCTTAGGGAATGCACCACTTAGCTTTAAGTCCGGAGGGAAAAAATTTCAGCATAAAAACACTGTCCAGGACGCTATCGTTTTTTGTGTATTAGTTTCATTATTTATTTCTCTCTCTCTCTCTCTCTCTCTCTCTCTCTCTCTCTCTCTCTCTCTCTCTCTCTCTCTCTCTCTCTCTCTCTCTCTCTCTCTCTCTTGCACAACAACAACCACCACCACCACTTCTTAACAACCACCAGCCCACAACCCTTATTGCAGACCACCCTGGTAATCCCAACTCTCATACCACGAAATGGAACTGTGTTCGTGGACACACCATGCAAGCGGTTGGGGATGGGGAGGGGAGAGGGATGACAGGGGAGGATGGTGGGGCGAGAGGGGAAGAGGGTGGGACGAGAAGGGAGGAGGAGATAGGATAAGATATAACACATGGTGAGAGGGGAGGAAAAGAAGATGAAGCAGGAGGAGGTGGATGGACAAGAGAGTGAGAGAGGAGGGTAGAGAGAATGAGAGACCCTTCAGCCTCTGCCATTCTTTCTCCTCAAATCCCGTTCTTAGTGCTGTCGGATCCTACGTGACTAAACATGAGTAACAATGAAAGTTTTCTCATATATCTACGAGTTTTTTGAAGTCAGTGGTGCACGAAGATATATGAGAATGACATTACGTACGGGAGGGCACGGGAAGAACTGAGAGGAAGAAACGGTAAGATATGAAGAACTAAGGAAAATATTCAATGGGAATGGTGACAGCGAAGAAAAGGGAGGGAGAACGGATGAAGAAATGCAATAAATAAAATGAGTTCCAGTATGGAAACAAAGCGGGAAAGGGGACACTGGCTTGGTTTGACTGAACAGAATATAAAGGAAAAAAAAAGGTATGAAACAGAGAAAATTGTTGGCAGAATGAAAAACAAGAAATGGGAGAATGGTTTGGTTGTCCTGGATCACTAAAGGCTCGTCGTTCACAGATGCCTGCCTATCACGAAGCCAGAAAGCAGGGAAAATTTGTCTATTTCAACTACAGGACTCTGATGGTCCGGGACCGAAGAAAGTATGATCAAACTCTTCAGGCTGTCCCCTCTCAGTTTGCCCTGCCGACCTCAGTCTCACCCAGGCCCCGTTGCCCTACAACACCCCAACGTAAGCAATGGCACCGCACCCCATCCCCTCAGGAACGGACCATGAAGGAAGGAACTCCAACTTTACCTCAACGATTGAACACGCCCGTTTCACCTAGTAAGTTACCATCGCCATTTAAGCAGTTGACACACTCTCGCCAGCCAACCACCCCAAGTCGTGCTAATAAAGTCAGCACAACGGCCGCCGAAACAAAGGAGAGTAGGGTCAATAAGCGGAAGGCCAGAGAAACGTACTCAGACGACGCAGAAGGGGCAGTTGGTGGAGTTGACCCTGGGATTGCCTCACCACCTAAAACGAAACAAACTAGAAGCAGGTTAGGTATAAACAGGTCCTAAAATTTTGTAATGAGTAAAACCCTGTTGTTACAAACTATTAAATATGGGTAACCATGTTCTACCATTTTATAATTTAGATGACGCAGAATTATGCACACTTCTCGTAAATGATACTAGAGAACCTAGTTTTTCGTTGGATAGCCTTGATACTATGTGTTTTACTCCCTTAAATTTCAATAATGATAATCATACATCTGTCAGTGATCCGGATAATTTTATGCTAAATTTTCGTAACGTGAACCTCCCAACAACTGAATACTATTCCGCTGATTCACCTTCTACACACATAAATCAGTCTACAAATATTTTTTCATTGCTTTGCTATAATATAGGAAGCCTACCACTGCATTTTGACGAATTTTTGGATCAGTGCATAAATCCTATTCAATTTCATTTTGACGCTTTAGGATTTTGCGAGACAAGGTTAACGGATGATACTGAGAATCTTTTTAGTATCCCAAACTACAGTGTCTACGCAAATAACTGCTCTCGAAACACTGGAGGAGTTGCTTTGTTTATAAAACAACATTTTTCATGTAACGTGCGAAATGACTTGATATTTAAGAAAGAACATATTGAAACCATATTTATTTATCTTAGTACTAATTCCATAGTCTTAGGGATTATTTACAGACGCCCAAACACTAATATCGCAAGGTTCTTTGACGACTTTCACTACATGATTGATTTAGTCAGCTCGGAAGGTAAATCTTGTTACATCGGGGGTGATTTTAATATCGACGTGTTTAAAAGTAGAACAAACCCACATGTCAGTAACCTTTTATCTATGTGCTATTCTCATAATTTTTATAACACTATTAATAAACCCACACGCGTAACTTTAACATCCGCCATACTAATAGATCATATATGGACTAATGACTACATAAACTGCTTCACAAGCAATATTATATATAATAAAATTTTTGATCATTTTCCTGTTGTATCGGTGTTCAAATCCGCACCATATTTACCGAAAGGTGAACAAACTGTCCTCCAGTACAGAGACTTTAACGAAAGTAGTATAAATACATTTAAAGAAAAAATTAGTCAAGTGTCTTGGGACCTTGTTTTGTGCTAAAGACCCAGACGTAGGTTATTGTAATTTTAATCTCCTACTTTCTAATATATTTCACAACCAGTTTCCGTTAAAACAAAAAATAATTAAATCTAAACATGCTGATAAGCTCTACATTACTGCAGATATTAGGCAGATGATCCGAGAAAGAAACAAGCTTCAAAGAAAGTGTGCCAAGAAACCCATTAGGTACGGTGCAGAGTATCGCAGCCTGCTCAATGATATCACAGCTAAAATCAGAAAGGCAAAGTCAGATTACTATAAGAATAAGTGAAAATATAGGTAACAGTAAAAAAACATGGTGTGTAATAAACTCTATCCTTACTAAGCCTTCTTCACGACAAAGAAATAATTGCTTTTATTTAGTAAACAATAATGAGGCATATGAACCTAAGGAAGTAGCTGACCATTTTAATAATTACTTTGTCAGTGTTGGTAAGAAACTTGCTGAGTCTGTTGGAGAGTCTGAGGTTAATTTCTATTCATATTTATGCAATAGGCAAGACAGTGTATTCGTTTTGTCACCTACTACTGAACATGAAGTTACTCAGACTATAAAAAATCTACGGAATGTTGGTCCCGGATATGACGATATCCCCATGTCTATCATTAAGGAAATAATGGCCTATCTAGTTCCTGCACTTGTCTTCCTCTTTAATTTATCTTTTGAGACTGGAAAGTTCCCTGACATGTTGAAATTGGCCAAAGTCATTCCAGTTTTTAAAGTTGATGATCGTAAGCTGTTAAGCAATTATCGTCCTACCTCAATCCTGCCAGCAATCAGTAAGATAATAGAGAAATTGGTTTATGGTAGGTTAATTCAATTTTGCACCACCAACAATATTATCACAGATTCACAATTTGGTTTTAGGGAAAAATTGTCTACCGAGAGTGCTTTGCTGTCATTCACCAAGGACGTGCTGGCTTCATTTGATGAAAATAAATTTACTATGGGTGTATTTCTAGATCTGGCCAAGGCATTTGATACGATTAATCACTCTATATTACTAAAGAAGCTTGACCACTATGGTATACGAGGCACTTCAAATCAATGGTTTGCTTCCTACTTAGCCAATACAAACAGTTCGTGCAATACAAACAGTGCCAGTCTACCTGTATGCCAGGAAGAATCTGTAGTTCCCCAGGGGTCGGTCTTAGGACCACTCTTGTTTATTTTGTACATAAATGACATCGTGTACGCTACCTCACATATGAGGCCAGTACTATTTGCTGATGATAGTACCTTTTATGCAAGCCACCAAAATCTCAATGAACTATCAAATGTTGTAAATAGCAGCCTAACAGATATCAAAAAATGGATAACAAGCAACAAACTTCACGCTAAACGTAAGCAAATCTCATTACATTATATTTCAAAGGAAACAAAGCACTGCAAATCAACAAAACATCTACATAGGTGCCCAGTCAATTGAAAGAGTGGACAGTATAAAATTCCTTGGTATTATAAGTGATGAACGTTTGTCATGGCATTTACATATCCAGTATCTCCATAAAAAGACTAGCAAACAGTGTGGTATCATGTACCAAATTCGTAATCGACTAACAACACGGTCTTTTAAGCTCATTTATTACTTGCTGATTTTTCCTTTATTGTTTTATTGTAACAATGTATGGAGTGGTGCTTATAAGACACAGTTAAACCGCTTATTTATAGCCCAAAAGAAATCGGTCCGTATAATGGAAAACTTACGCAAATATGACCACGCTAATCCATCTTTCAAGAAATTGGGTATCCTAAAATTGCCTGATAAAAAGTCCTACTGCACTGCTATGTTTGTTTACAAGTCTCTGCACAACCTGTCATTTACCAGTTACTTTGATTTTAATATGAATGATCGGTATAATCTCCGAAATAACTGTAATCTAAATATACCGCTCATGGCTTCAACCCAGTCCCAGTCGCATATCACTTATCAGGGATCCAAAGTTTGGAATGGTATCCCAATGGCCATTCGGGAACTAAGCGAGGCTGTATCTTTCAAATCTGCTTATAAATCCTACTTACTATCAAAGTACTAATTTTTTAAATTAGTTGACTTTCATTATTATTATTATTTATTATTATTATTGTTATTGTGGTAGTTATTATTATTGTTACTAGTATTACTGGTATTAATATAAAATTACCTCCGTTTTGTTGTAGTGCAATCTTGTATATACCCTTTATTAAAATTTTAAACTATTGTCATTCGGGGATGACCATTATTACTTAAAAGTCATGCAGCTGATTTAGTAAAATCGTAGTTTTAGCCTTACTAGACAATAATATGTTTACCAAAAGTGCAAGAAAAACAAGGTGCCTTTAATTAAAGAGAGTCCCTGGACTCTCAAAAGGCTCAACCGCTAGTAGACTAAGTGTTATGTAATCTATTGTAATCTCTATGGCTAAATAAACATTTGACTTTGACTTTGACTTGACTTTGAAGAGCAAGGGAGAATTAAATAGCAGATGTAACAGATGAGGCTGCAGGAACGAAAAACAGATAAGTACGGGAGGAGTCGAAAGAGGTTACGACAGAACAGAAGGGGCGAGCCACAGAAAAATACACCACGTAAGAGGCAGAGATAAGAGGAAAAGGAAAAGTTCTTTGGTAAAATACATGAGGATAAGACAGAAAGACAAAGATTTGCAGCAAAACAGTGTGTTGTAGAATGAGAGCAAAGAAGAAAAGGGGAAAATCGCTGTGTGAAAGAATTTAGATTAAAAAGCAAAAATATGAGAAAGAATGAAAAGGTTACGGAATCCTAGAATGACACAAGATGTTCGAAGGCCTGTGTAATGAGGGGATGAAGGCTTGGTCATTTTTTTTTCTTCTATTTTTCTTTTGTCTGGATCCTACCAACTCTATACATATCAATGAATACAAATGATGGTAGTAATAATGATAATGGTTTTGATGATGATAATGTGTCGTGGTGTTAATAACGATGACAACACTGACGTCAACAGAAGCAGAACAGAAGGTGGAAGAGAGAGAAAAAAAATTGCTAGAAAAAGTATGGAAGGGACACAAGAAAGATGACGCCAAGAGGATTAGCTCGTAGGGCCAGAGATTATCCAATTCCCGAATCAGACCCCAACCTTTCCTGAAGACTCTTGTGTGGGATAGAGGGATAATGGGACAGGGAGGGAGACCTGGGTTGATGGATGGAAGTGGGTGGCGGAATTTGTGGAAGCGGATGAAGAAGGGTGGATGACAGGTGAATGAAAAGAGCAGTGGGATGTGGAGAGAGAGAGAGAGAGAGAGAGAGAGAGAGAGAGAGAGAGAGAGAGAGAGAGATTGTGTGTGTGTGTGTGTGTGTGTGTGTGTGTGTGTGTGTGTGTGTGTGTGTGTGTGTGTGTGTGTGTGTGTGTGTGTGTGTGTGTGTGTGTGTGTGTTTTAATCGATAGACGAACAGAACTTATTTCAACACAAAAAAGGTAAACACATAAGACAGTGTGTATTAAAGAGAGGTCGGGAAAGAAAAAGGAGAGGAGGAAGTGTGTGAGAGAGGGGGAGACGTGGGAGGGAGCGGGAGATGAAGAGAGGTGAGGGAAGGGGAAGAAGATGAGTCGGAGGAAGGGAGGAGGAAGCCAACAGAGGACACTGTGTGGGAGAGAATATGAAAGTTTACATTAGGAGCGAGGCTTTGTAAGAGGCAAGAAAAAGAATGTATAAGGAAAGGGAGGCAGTGAGTGAGGTGGAAAGCACAGAATAGATAAGGGGTGTGAGGGAAATATTAGACTATTAGTCCCATCAGCACGAGGATCTCATTATTGCCTTATTCTTGCACGCTACACGACTGCAATCAATCCAGGATAACACTAAAGTAATCAAGGAATTAATAAACCCTATCTCTAACTCTATCCTGTTTAAAAAACCTCCTCTAAGCGAAAAGAATTACCTGGAGAGAGTATGTAACACAATGACGTACTCAGGCTGCAGATTATTAAGAGGAGGGAAAACGAAGGATTTAAATTAGGAGGAAAGAAAGGAGGAAGAGTCTTGTCTGAAGTGGAAAGGGAAAGGAGAAATTGGCAGTTGCTGACACGAGAGAGGAAACAGACGGAGGAAGAGAGAAAGTTTGGAAGGATGGACAAGAGGGAGGAGGTGTGATAGGATGGGGGGGGGGATGGAAGTATCGATGGTTGAGGGAAGGATGAAAGTGCGGCAGGAGGGGAAGAAGGGAAGATGCGTGGAAGAATGGAAAGGAGAAAGGGAGGGACGAGGTGTTGTAGGATGGAAGGGAAGAAGGAGATGTGAAAGGATAGAAGGAAATGCGAATATTTGTAAGAAGGGACAGGGAGAGGGATAGGATGGCGGGAAGGAGATACGAACATAAGGAAAGGGGAAGCGAAATATACGGACAAAGAAAGGGTGCACTGAAAGAACGGATGGGACCCCCCCCAAAAAAAAAGAGAGAGAGAGAGAGAGAGAGACGTGGCGAACAGAGGGAAAGAAGGAGCGAGAGAGAAGAAGAAAGCAAGGAGGGAGGGATAAACAGAAGGGGAAGAAAAGAGGGAAAGGGGAAGGCGGGATGTATGGAAAGGATGGAGCAGCTAATACATGAAGCGAAAGGGAGTGATTGTGTGGTAAGAAGAGTGAACCGATGGGAAGGAGGAAGGGCTGGGAGAAAGATGTGTAATAAAAAAAAGGGATAAGAACGAAAGAAGAAGGAAGAAAAGCATTAGGTAGTAAAAGACAGCAGTGAAGGGGAGGAAAAATAATGTGTGCAGAGGACAGTATGATAAAATGCAAAAAGATGACAGAAGTGAGGCAGGAAGGATGGAAGGAAGGAAGGATGAGGAGAAGGTAAGGAGGGAAGGATAAGTGGAAAGATGAAGGAAGGGTGTGTGGTAATCAAGAGCAAAAATAATAGAATATACAGCAGTGTCCTGGCAGTGGAAATTTATGACCAATAAGCAAAGATG
>NC_137016.1:21488682-21621182 GCF_032717465.1 Coenobita brevimanus | reverse complement strand
GTCTGCGCACCACTGCATTGCGCCAACGTTAAAATCAGTACCTTGTCATGTAAAGCTTTATTTACTGCCTCACTAACTTTCCAATTCCCTCACTGCTATTTTTATCATCATTGCTCAACAATGTCATGCAGTTCATTCCCCATCTTTAGTTTTTTTTTTTTTTTTTCCACAGCACTGAATTAATACTGTAACCCTCTTACAGCTTAGTCAGTTCCAGCATTATACTGAAGCTAACGCCACACGATTTTATTCGGCAACAAGTGAGTTATACGAGGCTGAGCGTGTTTAAACGATTACCATTAGCCCGCTCATGGCTGGGATAATTCAAGTCTCTTATTTGAGTTAAAACAAGACCATCATATTTAGCTAAGCCTGAGTCACACGAGCAAGAGAGAACTTCCTCACATTCGTCATTTCTAGGTCTGTAGTATCAGCTCCCAGTCTATCTCGGTGGCTCTTTCAAACACTGTCACTTGAGCCATACCTACACTAACTTGCCATAGTCGCAGTTCATACCCGACGCTAAATCTTTCCGTCACACACAACAACTTCTATTTCTTAACTCACAGCAGCATTGTAACACAGACGCTGACATTCAACACTCCATTTAAGCCTCTCACAACAAACTGGTTCCCCCAGCTGAATAAAATCGTCAGGAGGCAGAAAGACTAAAATATACAAGGGTCAGCAACTGAATGGACTGAAGTGGAAAAAGCCGGGTAATAGACCACGATTATCACAAGGATTCCACTGGCCATGAAAAATTTACTGTCCTCCATTGCCTTTATTGCACTCTGTACACTAAGGAGGAGGAGGAGGAGGAGGAGGAGGAGGATATGACAGGGGGCGGAAGGAAGACCATGGAGTGGGAGAATAGAAAAAGTAGCCTAATAGAAGTACTGAAAATAATTTCCGGATATGCTCTACCTAAACAAGAACAAAACTTACAGTATATGGAAGACAAAAGTGTGAAACAAATAAAATATATCATGGAAACACAAAAATTCTGTAAACGTGCGCCCTATAATATCTCATGGGCTATACAGATAATATACATAGCAAGGGGTAATGAACTCACGCACACACACACACGCACACACACACACACACACACACACACACACACACACACACACACACACACACACACACAATAAAATTAAGCATCAAAAAGGTAAAACACAAGAAAGACTACTGAAAACTAAATTAACTGGTCGCGTCTCTTCTCATACCTTACTGCAACTAAAGTAGACGTTTTTATTGAACTGAGAGTGATTTACAAGAGCATGGATGATACTATTGTTTCTGTTTATCCTTTTATGGTAGGAATAACACTGGTATGGTATTCAGGTTGCCGCCAGACGATTTTCTTCAGCTTAGCTTGAGTTCCAGGAGCGTGAGTGATAATACAACAAATCAGAAGACAACAACGGGAAAACACCTGCAAATACAGTATTTAATGCCTAAACTGCGAGCACTAAAGAATCTTACAAAACAAACATATAAAATTCTAAGCAGGGTGAAGACATAATAATAATAATAATGATAATAATAATAATAATAATAACAATGATAAACACTAACAATATATAAAACCAAAATTCCGTGAGTAATAGCCTTCCCAAAGTCCAATGGATAACAGACAAGACATAGTGTACACATATCCTCCTTCACACAAGCTGCGTCCATCACGTATGTAAAGTGGATATAGTATCATCCATATGGTTTTATATGAGTGTCCGATTGTGTGATACATAATGAAGTATGATCCAGCCAAACAGCGTCTCTTGTGCGGTGACTGTTTTATCCCATCTCTCTCTCTCTCTCTCTCTCTCTTACACAGTTTCCCCCAAGCAGACATACGCATGCAAACTAAAGTCAATGTTCATTCGAGTTACACACAAGGCAAGCTCTGATACTTGGTGAGCTCATGCATAATACATATCCTATCGCTCCAGCTTACCGCTTCCCCAGCGTCTGTTACCCAGCCTTTTATATTTTAAGAAAGGTCACGTATTTTACTATAAACTTACGCATAAAATGTATTTCCTCCAATAAACAGTTACTTATTTTATCAGCGTCTTGTTCATCATCATCAACATCACTATAATTCACACTGATTTTAAAGGGGTGAACAGTACCAGAAATAATAACAGGAAAACTGAGGATGACACTATCAGCAAAGTACCCAGTGAAATGAGTATTGTAAATATATTAAAAAGGGATGTCGTCAGGGGTCAGAGGTCAAGGTGAGTTACTATAGGGTCAAGGAGAGTAATACCGCCTTCAGAATGATGAATGAGCTGTTTAATTTCTTTATTATTATTATTATTATTATTATTTATCATTATTATTATTATTATTATTATTATTATTATTATTATTATTATTATTGTGTATTTTATTAAGAATTTATTAATAATATGTTTCATTACGTAGTTTTTGCAGCTAATAGAGTATCTTTTTCACTAAAGGACGACCCTCTCTTTCATTAGTGGACGACCCCTCTTTACATTACAGGACGACCCTCTTTTAATGAAGAGTCAACTATTTCACTCCAATGAATTATATTGTTTATTGCTGCTTCAGGATGATTCTACTCGGCTTTGATTTTTTAATGAATGATTTAGATACAGTCTTCATTAACCCCTGCACAACAACAGTTCTGTCCTGTGGTGAGTAAAATTGTCTGGTGGCAGCAAAACTAAAAGGAAAATATTCGGTCATCGGATGGAAGACACAAATTATCAACACTTCAGAACAAAGCAAGAGTGAGCCCTATGATGTGAGAGTTTGAAGCGGCCTGATGAGTGAATGTTATGCTGGTATGGTTAGATTCTGAGTGGTGATGACCAGAGTCACTGAGGGGTCAAGTGTGGGTCAATGTCAGAGTCAGTGAGAGGTCAGCTGTGAGTAATGCAGTCAGTGAGAGGTGAAGTGTGAGTCAATACCAGAGACACTGAGAGGTTAAATATGAGTCAGCGTCACTGAGAGGTCAGGATGTGAGTCAATGTCAGAGTAAGTGAGTGGTCAGGATATGAGTCAACGTTAGAGTGAGAGGTGAGGGACTGGGTCAATGTCAGAGTCAGTGACAGGTCACGGTGTGAGTCAATGTCAGTGAGTGTGAGGTCAGGGTGTGAGTCAATGTCAGAGTGAGTGAGAGGTCATGGTGTGAATCAACGTCAGGCAGTGAGAGGTCTGGGTGTGAGTCAATGTCAGAGTCGGTGAGAGGTCAGTGTGAGTCACGATGCAGTTGAGGTGGTGATGGTGGGGTGGCTGTGGCGTGGTGGGGGCCGGGATGGTTGTAATGCAGGACTATATCGCCGCCACAAATGGATGGCATTAATTAAACGGCCTTCCTGCCTTTGCCACGCCGGGAATGATGGTGCGGCATTGTAATTAACCAGCTAATTTTAGCCTTCATTTCAAACACGTGATACATACTCCATAGAGGAACATGAAGGTTATTGCCCAAAAGATGGCTGAGGAATCTGCACCACATATGTCTTCTAAACGCGGAGCAATCAAAGGATTTTCGTCTCATCACCTTCCCTCCTCTCAGTAGTTCCCTTCAGTGTTGCAGGTGCTGATGTGTTGCTGTTACACTGGCCACTGTTCTATGAACTCTCTGCCTACTTGCTACCCCCATCATGACGGGCACGCAGACTCCATGAGGACCCTTTTCTGTTCAGATATCTAATGGAATGGTTATATGGCATAGTAAGTCCTTTGTATACACAAAATACTGTGTCTGCGTCCACTTGCCAATGACTTCCAGTTTTTTACATAGAGTGAGTCCAGTCATTCCGATATTATAAATCTTCATTCTCCTTTTGTTTGACCTTCGGAAGGGACAACTTTTTGCGTAATATCGAGCAATGGTTCATTCCTTCCTCATCAAACGAAGGAATCATTTTGCATATAAATACTGCACGTTCAAAACAGAAAGTAAATTGAATAAAAATGAATACCAATTCTTGGTGTTAATATTACCGTTAAATTTAGATCTAGCATGACAATAATACAATCTTAATCCATCTCGTAGAGACAGAAGAAATAAAAATAGACCCACAACCCAAGCCATCAGCACAAACTTTACACACAAGCATAAATACACATCACATGTCGATCCAGTGCCAACACTACCAGTGTGACTGAGGCCAACCCTGTGCTGGCTGGCCACAGATGCTGTGGTGGGGCCTCACCCTTACCACCTCACCCTGACGCCACAACAGCAATCCTGGCCACTGTGTCGGGGTTACGCTTTGGACTGATTGGACCGTATTCAGAAATAATTTTAATCTGAAGCTTTACATAGGCCTGTTTTTGTGTGTGATTTCTGTATAAAAGATTAGTAGGAGAGAATTATTTAACTGGATGGGATGGGTACGGCCTTTATTATCTCTTCCTCTATAAGAATTTCCCGTGAGCCAATCACTTCTAGCTGCAGAAAAAATAAAATACGAACAGAGTCCCTATATTGACGCGGGTAATATCATATGTTCCTCATACAGCAAAAATTAACTCTTTCCATAACATGATGTCAGTGGGAGAGAATATTCTGAAAAGAAGGAGTTAAAGATTAATCCCCACACGACAAAGGGGCTGTACTTGGCGGAAAAATCGTGTTACGGTAGCAGACGCAATCTGATTAGAATTAAAATCGCTATCACAGAGAACGGCTAATCTCCCTTTCTTTCCCAGTGGCATTTCCAACCTCAAAATACAGAAGTAATGAGAGAGAGAGAGAGAGAGAGAGAGAGAGAGAGTACCCACGTTCCTCTTTCCACCACTGGTTTCTGTTTTCTTGTCCTGTCGGTTCTTACAAGTATTCTTTCCCCTGTTTTCCAAAGTTCCTCGTTCACGGTTGACCAAGTAACTGAATGAAAAGTTTTGGTTTGGGTTGTGTCCTAAGTTTGCGTGTGTACTTTTGGATATAAATGGCCTCGCTTGTACCTGGCTGACAAATTCATTACTAGTGAGGATAAGAAGATACATTTTCTGTTAGGTAATTGCGGGACATCTCTGGCCTCCAGTACTTACCTGATTCCCACTCAGCTTTACAGGTACATTTTCAAGGCAGGATGACACTGACCTCCTGCTGAAGACAGACAACAAAAGAGTTAGAAGAATGACCTTTGTGGGAGTATTTAATATCCTTCACCACACTACACTATGAAAGACAGCTGTTTATTTATTTATTTCTTATTCTGGTAAAATTAATAACGGAAGTGTCTTTGTATATTTTCACTGGTTTACCTCTCTCTCTCTCTCTCTCTCTCTCTCTCTCTCTCTCTCTCTCTCTCTCTCTCTCTCCACTCAGCACACCTCTTGTCCCACCCCCGCCTCTCCCTCACACACCTAGTCACCTTTTTACCATCATCCTCAATCATACCAGGCCTGTCTAATGAAAGGTCCCTCTGGTTTAGCAGGACGGCCATGGCGCTATCGGAAGATGAACAGTACAAGAGATATCGTAATTGATACAGAGCTTAAAACACTAAAGGCAAAAAGTAGAAAAAAAGATGCATTTCTAATCGACATGAAATGGAGAGTTAAAATGGATGGGTGATGGGGAAGCTCAAATTGAATACAGTCAGGACGGGATTATCGAGAAAAAATAACACGGCGAGCAGTGAAATGGAAAAAGATGTATAATATGCGACTAGAAATATATAAAATGGCAAAAATTAACAATGGCTACTCAACACTATCGTGTTCCTACGACTCATTCTCAGCTGAAGGAAATCGTATAGCGGTAACTGTCAATCGTATATCGGTGACTGGCATGGCTATAGTCCATCCCCTTTATCTTGGCCCAGATTTTCGTCCTTTTGCAGCTTATTTCCCGTAGCTCAGTGACAGAAAAAGACCATACTACGGCTCTACATTCTTTCCACGGCACTTCTCCGTTACTGGCACCTTTTTCTGCTTTTAATATCGTGTTAAAGGTCAGCATTCAAGATGGAGAGATGACTTTTGTTGGCCAAGATAAAAAGTATGGTTGATTCGGCCATGAGAGGGTTAAGGGTTAAAGCATTTGTACTTTCTGGATCCTATAACCCAATCTCAGCTTAGTTATATCCTCTGGCTTTGCTGGAATAAATACTAGAGTTATCCCAGCCATGAGAGGGCAAAAAGTGAGTGGTACTTTTGCAAACAAGGATAATGAAACAAACGAAATGGAACAGGAAAGCACAAAGCGAGATGAAGATGAAACGGAAAAATGAATGGATGTGGAAAAATTTTAGCCTAGAGAGCTGAAATCAAAGAAAGTTTGCCAGAAAGAAGACAGGGCTACTAAAACAATGCTAAAACAGAGAGCGAAATGGAAAGCCAGTGTGCAAAGCTGGTTATGAGATGCAAAACAAAAGAACAGAAAAATGGAAACTAAAGGAAATAAAAGACGAATGCTAAAATCGACAGCACCTGGTTTAAAGAAGGATCGCTAAAACAAAAAAACAAACAAACAAACAAAGAAATAAGACACAAACAAGCTGGAATACTGAGTAGGAAAAGCGACGCAGGAAAAAAATATAACGACGCTAAAATCAAGAGTAGCAAAAGACTCATCAGAAAGTGGAAAAAATGGGTGAAAAAGGACGAACGAGTGAGAGATGAAGAGAGTGTGATTGGCGGGGTGGAGTGGTGTGTGCGGCTGGCTTGGTGTGTTTATGTCTGGCGTGTGTGCAGTGTTTTGGTGGGCATGTGTCAGTTTGTTGCTTAGTGAGGAGAGGCGCGATATTATAAGTAAATGTTGATAAGACAGACAGATAAAGCGACAGATATATAGACAGACCAATTGAGAGCTAAAGATATGAAGGATGAAAAGATGTAGTTCAAAAAGTGAGAGAGAGAGAGAGAGAGAGAGAGAGAGAGAGAGAGAATGCCATACGCGACTTCACTAAACCATCCACATCATCTATCCTTGCTTGCAAATTTCATTCTCCCTAAAACATAATCCCATTATTAAGATAGGCGAGTTATTTCCTCAGTCTTTAACAAACTACCAGAGTAGGCCTACATGCTTTCCAACCAAACACCCTACCTACTTACCAGCCGAACACCTTACCTATCTACCTACCTACTGGCCAAACACCTTACCTGCTAACCAATCAAACATCCTACCTGCTTACTACTTTCCACCTTACTACCCTACTTACTTACCAACCCGACAAAGTGCCAGCCTACATACTTAGATCTGTCACTCTGTCAGCCTCCCTACTCACCAACCTACCACCTTATTTGCCTGCGTACTTGTCTACTTAACACCCTATCTGCCTACCAGCTTAAACTACTTACCTACTTGTCTACCTAATTACCTACCTACGACTTTACATGCCTGTTGTCCACTTATCTACTTACCATCCCATCGGCCTACCTACCTACCAAGCTACCACACAAGCTACCTAAATGGCTTATATTACCAAGCGTCAAACGTGCACGTCTCAAATTACCTTCCTGTGTCTAAAACAAAATAAGGGTAACTTTTTTTTTTTCGAATTGTGTGTGCCTGCATGGATTTGGATAAGGGTCAACCTTCGGTATTTCTGTCTAGTTCTTTTGACTGGTGGGTAGACAATGTTGATGGATGGACAGAGGACGTGGATGAAGACATACTGCGGAATGGGAAATGATGCAGTAAATACAGAGTAAGATAAATTTATTTCATACTCATCCGACTCCAAGTCATTCCCTTTTATGAGGCACGGCAGTCCTTGTTTCCATGATCCATCAGCAGAAGTAGTTGCTGTGCGTCACTTTATGGTGCCATTTGGGTTCTGATCACCCACAGCATTGCTTGAGACTGAAATTACACGCAGTTTGGTGTGCTCACAACAGGAAGGTTTTTTTTATGGCATGTCGGCGAATTTCGGTAAGAGAAATGAAGCTACATAACAGCATCATAAATGAAAACTTTCAGGCAGAGTCATCACCTCCTGCTATAGAATATAATAATTATGGAGTCAACCTTAATACAGTATTAGTTAACGAGACATTGCGATGATAAATGAAGACAATATTAACACTCTCAGGCTTTTAAAGCTCACCTTCATGGAAAATAAATTTATTTGGTATTAAGCCAAACTGAGAGTCGACGCGGCCATGATAATGCTAAATCCACATAACGTCTTCAGTTCGAACCTGCCTTACCAGAACAACCAGACCAGTAAATTCTGCAGCCATTCCCTCAATACTGTACTTAATATAGATACAGCGAGCAAACAAAGGTGACAGCTGAATACATGTATACTGCAATATATATATATATATATATATATATATATATATATATATATATATATATATATTCATTCATTCATTGCCAGACGCCATGTATCCCAAACGGGGTGGCCAAGGGCTTAGAGTTAATTGTTTTACAGGGTGGGGCACTAATCCTCCACCAACCCCACTTGACACGTAGGGATGGTTAAATATTGCGAGGATTCGAACCAGCGCTTGCAACTGCGTGAGTACAGCAGCTTACCAAGCGAGCCATATATGTATAAATATGTATAAATATATATATATATATATATATATATATATATATATATATATATATATATATATATATATATATATATATATATATATATAATTTTTGTCCAGTGTGTGTATACACACACACACACACACACACTGAACAAAAATGATAGAAGCGAGCCAGTATCAGAGGTGACCATAATAAACTCCAAAGCAATTAGCCTCACAGTGGACATAACTATATAGATAACCTGTATTGGCCATTACCCTTAACCTCTCTTAATTTTACCGCATTTGTCGTTCCCGCGGCACAGTTCCGGCGACGCTGTACCATTTGATCCCAGTATCGTGCCTTGTTTATTCGTCACCCATCAGACTCGGCGACAAGTACGACGGTACCGAGTGGTGAAGATAGACGAACGGTTTTGTGGGTGAGGTTATTACTCCTTGATCTTAAAGGATGAGGTTGTTGTTGCTGAGACTGGATGTTTGTCACCAGCGTTACCCACACTCTGTCACCTGTCACCAGCGTTACCACACACCCTGTCACCTGTCACCAGCGTTACCACACACCCTGTCACCTGTCACCAGCGTTACCACACACCCTGTCACCTGTCACGTCGTACCCTAAATCCTCTTCAGTAATGTTTGGCAGAGAGAGGTGAAGTTTGTGGCAAGTTGTAATGAAGGAGATTAGTGTGGTGTGTAAGAGGTAGGGGTGGGGTGGGGACGTGAAAAATGGAGAGGAGAGGAAGAGGAGAGAAGGAAAGAGAGAGGGGAGGAGTAGGAGTAGAGCTGGAGAAGTGAGAGGAAAAGAGAATGGAAATGAAGAGTGGAGAGGGGACAGAAGGAAACTGATGGTAGGGAGAGGGACTAGAATGGGGAAGGGGAGACGAGAAGGGGAGGGGAGGGACAGGGGAGGGATGGAAAAAGAAGAGGGAATGGCAAAGGCATGGAGAAAATGACAACCTGAGAGAGGGAATTACATAAAAAAGAGAGGAGGAAAGTGTGAAAGATAGACAAAATATACAAGAAGGGAGAGATACAAAGGAGTACATTGGAAAGCAAACAGCAACAGGGGGGTTGGTCCTTTAGTGGCTGTTTGGTAAAGGGAACGTTATATCTCCCAAAACTATTCTATCAGTTAAGAACAAGGTAGTTAGGTGCAAGAGACAGAAACGCTAGATAAGAAAAAATATATAACACTGACAGCAAAAGACTGCAGAGAAAGAGGGGAGGAGGGAATAGGATAAGCTGAAGGAGAGAACTAGCAGACAGGAAGAAGTGTTACTCCATCATCCATGTCCTTATTGTCCCATCACTAGCATACGGGCCCCACCAGGAACATAGGGGCCCGGGTTTAGGCTACTTAGTCCAAGCTTTCAAGTCGACGATGATCAGTTGTTCTACTCTGAGCAGTATTACGTGAGGGACAAATCTAGCTACCCGTGGAATATAAAGCTTTATGAGCCACGTCCGGCTGGAGTGCCTTAACCCACTAGGCCACCAGGTGCGTAATTCGTTATGTAGATACCACCCAGCGTAGGGAATAGTATTCAGGGCTACAAGGAGCCATTTGGCATGTCATTTAGTGTGGAGTCGATTGAAGGTAGGACTATAGGCAGTAAGAGGATGGCGACATTTTCCACTTACCACAAAAAATGTAATAAAGACAGCAGAATGATAGCGACCGAAAGAAAAGACATAGGGAGAGATAAGGTGGGAGGGTGGACTCTTAAAAAAAAAAGAAAGAAAGAAAGAAAGAATGAAAAACTTACAGAAACAAAAAGTAAAAAGAAGATAGGGGGATTGTATGTAGTAAGCATGAGACACAGTGAAAATGGGAAGCTGGAGTAAGATGGGGAAAGGTAAATTGTAAAGTGTGTAAAGGAAGGTAGGAAATAAAATAATAGAAAAGGGTGAGATGAAGCGAGAGAGAGACTGTATATGTGGAGAGTAAGTAAACAGAGATGATGGGGAAGAAAGAAGGAGGGGGAGGGGGAAAATTAAACGGTGGAAAGACAAATAAAAAAAACAATGTAAGCAATTGAAAAAGGAAAATGGAGATTAAATGATGGTTATGATGAAAGAACGAGACAGGAATTGAGGGAGGCTGAAATACTAAGAAAAAGGGAGGAAGATGAAAAGTTTTGAAAAATGATAGGTAAAACTGAGACAAGAGGGTAAGAGTGAAATGAGAGAGGGAAGAAGACTGAAGGATGATGTGTTGAAAGGACGTGGAGAGACAGAGAGAGGAAGTGAAACAAAGGGGAAGAGGGGAAAGACAAAAGAATGAAGTATGTCAGGAGATTATGACACAAGAAGCGGAAGAGAGAGAGAGAGAGAGAGAGAGAGAGAGAGAGAGAGAGAGAGAGAGAGAGAGAGAGAGAGAGAGAGAGAGAGAGAGAGAGAGAGAGAGAGAGAGAGAGTATAGAAGATAGAACAAAAAACAAATGAGGAGCCAAGAACAAGGGACGGGAGGAAAGGCAGTGTGATCTTAGAGTATCATAAAGTTAACCCTCTCTTGAACTGATCTTCTTTAGTATTTATTCCTGCTACCACCAGACGATCTAATTCATTGGAGGATGAGTGACAGGAGCCTAGGAGTGTTAATTCTGGTATTGTCAGCCTTCTCACTGTGGCACAACTCTATTCCTAATTCAGCCAACGCCAGACGATTTTATGCAGCTGTGAGTGAGTCACAGGAGCCTGGGAATGTTAAGCTGTGTATTGATGCAGATACAGGGCAAAGCTGAGGAAGAATGAGATGAGTGTAAATAAGAACACGATAAAGATGAAGCACGGGGAAAGATGGTGACGCATGGATGACGAACGGGAAGTGATAAGGGAAAGATCAGCCAAACAACTTAATACATTGCACTGCTAAACTGACAACTATGAATCAAACAAATAACAACTGGATGACTTTATTCCGTCAGCTTTAACTTGAACGAAACTGCCAGCTCATCATCGTGAATGCCGAACATTAGAATGTTATGGAACCATGTAGAACTTAGTACTCTCTCTCTCTCTCTCTCTCTCTGAAGTACCTTAAATAAACTACTAATGGAAGAAGAAAAAAAACAAGCTCTGATCGGGGAAAAATGTTGGAAAATATAGGCTACTGCTAATGAAGGAATTAGTTTGTCATTAATATAATCTTTTCAGTACGATGATGTTATTTTATTTTATTCCTGGCTCCTTAGCACAGTTGTATTCTGCTTGGAGGAGGAGGTCCGTAGTGAAGGAGTTACTGGTAATTTCAATGAATCCCTTCAGTGTGTTGGCGTCTTGTGTTACTGCTAGATGATATTTATACGGGTTATGGGAGGCATCTCGTACTGAAGGGATTATACCAAATATCATTACTGTACTGATGTCATCATCATCATCAGCAGCAGCAGCAGCATGCCACCCACCACCACCACCACCATCACCACCATCATCATCATCACGCAAATCCAACTTCCCTTTAATACACATTCCGAAATACAAAAATCTGGTAAATCTCCGATATGATCCTTTAACACAGCCATCGCGAAAGTCTCCAGTTATCAATTGTGTGAAAACTGATACCAGTCAGTGGATGGGTTCGAAGTCAAGGTTTAGTATGCTCACACCTCCGTTGTTGCCGTTAGTTAAAAATACCACATAACAGGGAGACGGGGTTGGGGTGGTGATGGCGGTGGGGATGGTACTGTAATTGCTTGTTAGTGGCAACTAGTATCACTTTCATGTGTACCACTGAAACAACAACAACAACAACAACAACAACGACAGCGAAATAAAAAAAATATATTCATATCAATAGCAGTGGGAGAAACATCAACATAAACATAAACAAGAGCGAAATCAACAACAGTGGTTTGTATATCTACCGTATATACTCGTACTAAATGCAATGACAACAACACACAGAAAACACATACCTGGGTCATGTTTTCATAGGTCAGGGCAGGACCTTGACCTCGTGACATAAGTTCGGAGTCTTACGTCAGTTGCACAAAACGGAAGAGTTGTAAACGTCATGGTCTTTGTTCCATGTCTCTTCATTCGTGAAATACGGATAATTTAGTCATTTTTATGCTTGTCATGACCTTCGACTGACCTCTGACTGTTTTCGCCAAAAATTAAAACAGCTGTCTCTTTAATGGTCCCCAATTATTATTCCAAATTTCGTGCAGTTTCACCAAATAGAATTTTTTCGTATCACCAATATCATCATCATCATCTCAGTATCACCACCAGCCTGAGTCAGACCACACCAGGACAAAAGCCTCTCTCAACTTTTTTCACTCTGACCCAATGGTTATTTGCCTGTTCCACCCAGACCAAGAAAATCGCCTAATCTCACGTCGCCATCTTGTTCTCAGTTTGTCTCTTTCTCTCACTCCATGCCTGTGATGGCAATCAGTTACCCTCAATTACCTGTCCATCTGTTGTCTGCCCTAAGAAGGACATGATTAGCCCACTTCCATATTTGCTTTTTGAGTGTTGTGTTTATATTCCTTACTTTCGTCTGTTCTTTCACTGAGGGAGTCCTTTATGTATCCATGTGACACTGAACACAATCCAACCTATTCCTCTCTATTCATTCCTCAGTGTACGATCCAAGGATTTGTTACACCCCCCTCGTCCTGTCCATTAGTTAGAATGAGACGGACGTGGTGGTCATATAAACGACTCTTTCTGACTCAACGGCAACGGCTTATCTTTCGTATAATTACTTAGCTCTCCAAAAGCCCTCCATCACATTCCTGTTCTTTGCTTGATTTTGAAAAATAATGAATTTGGTCTGCTTGAACCTGCCTGCCCAAGACCATAATAAAAGGATGAAAATACGAGAGCAGATGGAAGTGAAGAGATAGCGGCAGGATGTGTGTGTGTGTGTGTCAGAGAGAGAGAGAGAGAGAGAGAGAGAGAGAGAGAATCCCCTCATTATCAGACACAGACTCGGATATTCAGTGCCAGCATCCCATGGTCCTACTCCTCATCCTTATAAATATACAGTATTTTCCTTTAATTTTTATTTCCTCATTAAAATTTAGATCCTTTCATTCCACTTTTCATGCATCCGGAATGTCACTCATTATTCGTCCACTTTCCACAACCATCCTCAATTATCCACCATTCCAACTGCACTCCTAACCTCTATCCTCATTCCTAACCCCACCGTTTTCTGTTCTCATCCTCATCCTGGTACCCATCCTCATCCTTACCCTCACACTCATCCCCCGTCCACCCGAACCCCATCTCCATCCTCACCACCACTAACACCACCTACCCCACCCCTACTTTTGCCCTCACCCCTATCTCTACCCTCACCCCCATCCCCAGCTAACCCCAGCTACAGCCTCTCTATACCAGCGCCCGCACACACACACACACACACACACACACACACACACACACACACACACACACACGGTTCTTTCTATCCCCTACCTTCCTTCTTGCCTTAACTGCTCCCTCCCTCCCTCTCTCTCTCTCTCTCTCTCTCTCTCTCAAGGCCTAATCTACAACACCCTCATCTCCTGTGACCGAAACTTATTTAAGACGATGGTTATTTTCCCATTTTTTCCTGTGTCCTCCATGCTGGGGAAATCGAAAAGAAAATCGCTGAGATGAAAATAATACCAGCACAATAATGTTACCAACCGAATAATCTTTTTTTTATCGCTGTTGCATGTGTCTTTTGTTTATCTTATTTTCGTGGCAAGAAATGTGGGTGTGTTTTTAATGAGAGTGTACATCAAAGAAATCTTCACTAAAGTAAGATTGCAATCAACACCCATAAAAGATGAGAGAGAGAGAGAGAGAGAGAGAGAGAGAGAGAGAGAGAGAGAGAGAGAGAGAGAGAGAGAGAGAGAGTCATAATAGGTTAATTAAGACGAGCTTCTTTCCGCCTCTAAAATACGGAAAAGGGAGAACTAGTACTTGGAAATGTGTCCTGGTAAGTAAAGTGTGCTGAGTACTAGACAGCAGAGGTGGCCAGAGTGTCACAGGGGGTCTTGGAGTGCTTTAGTGTGCTTATAAGGGTTAAAGGGTCTAATAATGTATAGGATACGTTTATGTGAAGCTACAAAGCGTGGTGAATGTTTTTGGCGTATCCGGTTGAGCCAGGATTCCGGGGGCTTGAATGATGAGTGAATGGAAGCGTGGCCCATTGAATTGGGCAAATTTGGGCTGTCTGGACATTGCTACTCCTCATCCTGCCCTAGGGTGGGAAAGGGGGTCCGGATGATGATGATGATAATGCACAGGGCTACCTAACCTGTAGGTATACAGTAGACACGGCACTACAAAACTCTCTCATTTACGCATTTACACTACTCTCTCTCTCTCTCTCTCTCTCTCTAACTGGTATCTACCTGTCTATGTATCTATTTAACATTTATTTTTCTCTAACTGTCTCCAAACTGACATACGTGTGAGGGCTGGATGTGGATGGAAGAGAAGGGACGGCTGAAAGGAGCGGAGGTAATGAATAACGAGATGGATGAGAGGATGAACGAATACGAGGGATGGATGATAAAATGATAAGGTGGACTTAACACCGAGATACATAAATAGGTCTATGCTGACTACGCACATCTTGTAAACCCGACTGCATACTCGGCTATTAATACCGACAGAAAAGCTTAAGATTTTCCGAGGAAATAGACTGAGCATCAAAGAATCACCCTTTAGGAAAATTAAGTCCGTATTACTAACACTGAGACTGAACTGAGGAAGGCAAACCCACATATTTTGATTTCATTTTTTATTACATGATTTTAAAAAAACGACGCCTGACTTCTGTACCTGGTACCTGATTGCGTTACATGGGATGCAACTGACCCCTTCCCCATCATCACAAGTGTTTTGAAAATATCTGTCATGCAATTTGTGTCTTACCAACATCTTCGCGTGTCGTTATAATAATACGATCCAAAATCTCTTGTGGGGAACTAGTGATGGATGGAAGGTAGTGAAGGAAAGGATGGTGGGTTGGTTGGGCAATGGATGGACGGACAGCTTGGATGATGGATATGGATGTCAAGTTGGTAGGGGATGGACGGACGGGTGGTTGAGGATGGATGGAAGAGTGGTTGAGGATGGATGGAAGGGTGGTTGAGTATGGATGGAAGAGTGGTTGAGGATGGATGGAAGGGTGGGTGAGGATGGATGGAAGAGTGGTTGAGGATGGATGGAAGGGTGGTTGAGGATAGATGGAGGAGTGGTTGAGGATGGATGGAAGGGTGGTTGAGGATAGATGGAGGAGTGGTTGAGGTTGGATGGAAGGGTGGTTGAGGATAGATGGAGGAGTGGTTGAGGTTGGATGGAAGGGTGGGTGGGTTGGATGGTAGAGTCGTTACAGATGGATGGAAAGATGGATTGGGATGGACTGAAGGGTTAGAGGAATGAATAGAAGGCTGGTCAGAATTGGACAGATGGATGGTTGCGTATGAATGGAAGGGCAGGTGAGTTGGATGGAGGAAGGGTTACAGGTGGATGGAAGGGTGGTTGTGGTTGAATGGGAGGGTTGTTGCGATGAATGAAAGGATGTTTGTGATGGATAGAACGTCAGCAGCCGATGGATGGAAGCTGGATGGGAATGGAAAAATGCATCGTTGGTGATGGATGGATGGACGAATGAAGGATTGGGGATGAATCAACTAAAAAAATAATCATAATAAAGCAAAGATTGCTGTATGCAGGTGGGTGAAAAGAGTAATACAAGAACGATAAGAACAGTTAACGAGGCGTGGACAGGAAGTAAATGAGGATAAAGAGGATGACAGATTAAGGTAAGAAGAGGCCATGAACTCTTAAGAAAACGAAAAAAAGAAGAAGTAAATAGTAGAAGGTGAAGAAGAAAATTGAGCGATGCTTGGAAGGATGGATAGTTGAAGAGATGGATGGTAGAAAGGATAGATAACTGCAAGGATGGGTGGTACGAAGGATGGGTGGTAAGTGAAAAAAAAAAAGTCAGAATTAGTCTTGTAAAATGGACATATCAAAAATGGCTCATCCAAAATGGAAGGTCCTTCAGTACGATGTCGTCCAGTCTGGCTACATTCACACCGTTCTGATCTCCCTGTCCTGGGTTATCTATCCTTGTCTTATTCTGGTGGACGGGTCACATTGTTTGACCGGAGCTGCCAGTCCAGGGCCAGCCAGCCTACTACAGTTATCCTCTTTTCTTATGTTATTGCCAATTTCTGTTCACATTTCCTCAACGATGGCTTTTTTATATTATGCTTTATTCTTACTTCCTCAAGACGGTTTTCCTCGGCTGTGGAAAGTTTCCTAGAACATCAGTTGTTAAGATCTAAGAATGGAAGGCACAAGGAAGGACGGAATGCACTGGATGGATGATGCTGGATGTGAGAAACAATATTACTGAAGAGCAACACAAAATACGAATGGATGGTCAGGGTTTGGATGAATGGTATTGGGTGAAAGGAATATGGGATGGATGGCTTAGGAGTGAAGAGAAGAAATTGGGTTGATGGAAGGTAGAAGAGACGGAGGGATGGCCTGGACAGGATGGAGGGAGGAAGGGAGGGAGAGGGAGAAAGAGAGGACCATACACGGAGATTGGATTTTGTGACACTTGAGTTCTAGCACGAAAAAAGGAATAAAAAGACAGTCACGAAAGAAAGTGAGAGGGGGGGACCCAGGAAACGTTATACTGAATAGTGCCGCCACCCTCGCCTTGTTAATCTTTTTGTTAACTACGTCTAAATATATTTTTGTGTGCTAACAATGTAAAGTAGGCTGATTCATAACGGAAAAATTTAAATATAAAGAGACAGCAGAGAAATATGTAAAATAAATCGCAAAAGAAAGGAGTTACCTATCAATCTATCTATTGCCAGACGCCTTAATCCCATACGCGGTGGCCACAAACAAATCGCCTCCACGCCACCCTGTCCCCAGCCATTTCACTGCCCTGCTCCTAATTCACCCCCCCCCCTCTCTCATACACCTCTCCACTCCATCCCTCAATCTCATCCTTGGCGTTCCCCTCCCGCTCTCCCTCTCCACCTCACTCACATACACTCTCCTTGTCAGTCTCTCACTCTCCATCCTCTCCACATGGCCAAACCACCTCACTGTGTTTCTCCTAACGCTTCCTACCACATCCACATCCACACCTCAACGCTCCTTCACTTCCTCATTTGTCAGTCTGTCTCTCCATGTGACTCCACAGGCTCCTCTTAAATAACTCATTTCCACTGCTCTCACTCTTGACTTGTGTCCCTCCAACAACGTCCAAGCTTCACTTCCATACGTTAGAGTTGGTATCATAATACTGTCATGTAATAACTTTTTCACTTCCATGCTCACTTCCTTGTTTCTTATCACTGCCTTCAAGGAACCAGCAACCTTTCTTCCTTGTTGTACCCTTTGAAGCACTTCACCCTCCAAACTTCCATCCTTACTCAGCACACTCCCCAAGTACTGAAATGCACTCACATTTTCCATTTCCTTATCATCCAACCTCACTGTACATTCACTGACTTCACCTCTCTCGAAGACCATAACTTTACTCTTCCCTACATTCACCTTCAGATTCCGTTTCTTACATACACTCCCAAACACATCCACCAAGCCTTATATCTCCCCTTCGTCTTCACTTAACAACACAGTATCATCTACAAACAGCAGTACAGGGAGTTTCCAAACACTGCCCTCTCTCATTAGGGCCACTCCAACATCCACTGCCCTACCTTGTATCTCTTTTATAACCCCATCCATATACAGATTGAACAACCATGGAGACATGACACATCCCTGTTTCAACCCAACCTTCAAAGAGAAAAATTCACTCAGTTCACTATCCACACGCACTGCAGCCTTAGCACCATCATACATACTCTTCACAGCATTCAACAACTTCCCATCTACTCCATATATTCTTAACACTTTCCACAATCCTTGTCTATCCACCCTGTCATATGCTTTCTCCAAATCCATGAAAGCCGCATACAACTTCTTTCCCTTATCTAGAAACTTTTCCACTAAAGATCTAAGAATGAAGATCTGATCTACACAACCTTTTCCCTTCCTAAAGCCTCCCTGTTCTTCTCCAACTAAATCCTCTGTTATTTCCCTAACTCTGTTAATAAGTATCCTACCGTATACTTTTCCTATTACACTAAGAAGAGAAATGTTCCTATGATTACCACACACTTCTTTTTCCCTTTTTTCTTTGTACAAGGGAATAATTATACCTGACTTCTAATCCTCCGGGACTCTACCTTCATCCTAGGCCAATCTACACATCTTCCACATCCATTCTACTACTCTCTCTCCCCCATGCTTCAGCATTTCACCACACACTCCATCAATTCCTGGGACCTTCCCCATTTTGACTTTCTTCATTGCTTCCACAACTCCCATCCTACTGATTTCTCACCTCCCTCCTTCTCCCAGCCATTCACCAGCCACTTATACTCGCATTCTTTCATTCTCCATGTTCAACAGTTCCTTAAAGTGTTCTCTCCATTTGCTCACTCTTTCTCCCTTCTCAACTAGTAATCTACCATTTTTATCCTTCACTCCCCTACTAACTTCACTGCCACCCTGTCTGACTCTCTTTACCTCTTTCCAGAACATTTTCTTATATTCCCTCCACTTGACACTCAAATTCCTTCTGAATTCCTCATTCACTCTCTTACTACTCTTTTCACCTCTCTCTTCCCTTCTACATATAACTCTCTCTTCCGCCTCTCAACTTCTTCCACGTCCCTATTACCCATCCATTCATTATATGCTTTTTTCTTCTGTGCCACAGCCTGTCTCACCTCTTCATTCTAGCACGCTGTTCCTTGTATCCCCTTTTGTCTTCTCTTCACTCCACACACCACCTCACATGCTGCACATATTTCTTCTGTGAATATCTTGCATACACCTTCCACGTCCCCCATCTGCTCCAATTCATATTTACCCAATCATTCCTCCACTTCTCTCATATATTCTGCTTTTTTCTCATCCTCTTGTAACCTTTCCACTCTCCTTGCATATACTCCTTCTTCCCATCCTTCCCTTCCTGTATTTCTCCATTTTACATGGACCTTGATTCTGACCACTACTTGGTGGTGGTCAGAAAGTCCACTCCCCCAACCACTATATGCCCTTGCATCCATTACACATCTTCGCATCTTTTCATCCACATACACACATTACCAAGCATTGCCTTCCTTTCATTCAGTTCACCATTCATCCTTCTCATCACTCGCCATGTATACCTGTGGATCATTTTGTGCCTGAAGGGGGTATTGGCTATCACGAACCCCCTCCCAGCAAAAATGTCCACTAAAGCACTGCCATTCTCCTCTGTCTCAGCAGGCACACTCCACTCACCAACCACTTCATCCACCTTCGCATTCCCTACTTTTCCATTCATATCTTCAATCAAAAACACTCTCTCATTCCTTCCAAACGTTTCCATGCACACTTCCACATTTGTCCAGAACTCTTCTCTCACTCTGCTTGCATGATCTTGCGTTGGTGCATACACGCACACAATCACCCACATTTGTAATCCAACTTTCAGTCTTACCTACACAGTCCTTGAGCCAACTGATCCTTACTCTCTTATATTCTCCTTCCATCTGCTACTCACAACAATGCACACTCCTTTTGCCCTCTCATTCTCACCTACTCCTACACATATCCTCCATCCATACTCCCATTCTCTCACACTCTCACCTCGCCATTTAGTTTCAGTTAATCCACATGGATCCACTTTCGCACCCTCAGGCACCTGAACAATCTCTGTCGTTCACCTCATCATTTGCACCCCTTACATTCCACGTCGCCATCCGGATCATGTCCTTTGTACGGTCCTTAGTCGTTATCTTTTGGTCAGTCCTGGTCCGAGGCTTCTTGTTCGTATTTTTAGTTAGTCGTTTTCCGGGGAGGTGCGCTAACCCTCCGCCACCCTACTTGCTATCACGTAGGGAACACGTGTCGGTTGGTTATAAGGTTACCACCCAGCGTTGCAAATGAGTCCCTGGTTTACAGGAAATCATTTGGTTTGCCACTCGATGTAGAGCTACCATAAAAACAAGGTACCACTACACTAAGTGGGTGGGTGATGGGAGCCCCCACCCACCACTCTGAGACCCTGGTGGTGGGTAAAATTCTTGTTCCTTTACACAACTTGGTCATATTTTATTTTCTCAAGCAGTGTCCATAAGAAATCAAGCTATTTATAAAAACTGCCAAGTCTTTCTGCACATCATGACAAACTTTCTTCAATCGCTGCTAATTTCCTTTTCGCCAACTTTCCTCGCACCGCCAATAAACTTCTTTCTAAGTGGAGCCGATAGCAAACTTAGCCATTTTCGAACTTTCTAAATCTCCTTTTCTATATCAGTCGCAGTTCGTCCAATCTTTCAGATCCATGGTGTCCTTTTTATATTTTATTCTTGTCACTGACGGATTTAGTATTCCATGCAGAGAGCGAAATAAATACATAAAGTATAAATAAATAAACAAATGAGAGGACTGCACATCAGCAAGCTGACCCGCTTTTACTTCTTCAGTCTGATCTCTCGCCATGCAGTCATTCACTGACCATTCAATCTCATGGATTCCTGCCGCCACCTTATAAACCCCCTTCTCCCCCAAAAAGGAAAAAAATCATGATGGGGATACCTTCAGTATTTTAGGTAACGTCAAACCATGTTATTAAGGTGAGAGTGAGTAGAGAAGCCTTAGAGTGTCAGTACTGCCACCGCTAACGCTGCTATGGTTGGGACAACTCCAGTGTTTTGTTCCAGCCAACGTCACACGATTTTATTCAGCTGAAAGTGTGCACTGGATCCTAACAGTGTTAAGTGCCAAAATAAACCGTCTCATGGTTGGGACAACTCTACAGTAGTACTCTGCTCCAAGGTCAAATGATTTCATTCAGCTGGGAGTAAGTAAAGGAGGCTTTCCGTTTGCTCTCGCGAGCACACGGAAAGCCAGAAAATATATTGATATTATTCATCTCACTGGAAAGGCGGGAGTGAGACAACTGTGAAAAAGAGTAAGTGACGAGACAAACTTGTTTTTGGTGGACGAGACTGAAGGTGTTCGCTTAAATCCTTTCAGTCTCAGTATGTTGTATTGAATTTATTTTTGCCTCTCCTGACGACTGTGTTCACTGTACGATAAACTTTTCTGAAGGCAGAGATTAGATACAGACTTTATTGCCCACATCCGTACCAGGGATTTATCATATGTTGAATGATATCGTATAATGACAGGAAAAAAAGAATGATAGATCCTTTTACTCAAGGAGTTAAGTGAAGACAAGTTTTTTATGACCCCAAACCATCCGTCTGAGCACAGCACAAGGAGGAAACTTTTGACTCCATTCCCGACTCCCACATTCTCGTCCTGACCTCTCCCTCTCCAGTTCCGTTCTCTTCCTCCCAAAATTTAGTTTCCAATCCCGAGACTTGTGCCTTCATAGAGCTTGCGTGGTATATATAAAGACCCATAACCATTATTACAGTGAACAAATCTCCAAAATATTAATGTTGTGTTTTTCGTATTCTGTCACTTTAATAATCACTCTAAGTTGATAGTGAAGTGTGTGGTATCTGTATGAGTGACCAATGTATATACAAGCAATGTTATACACAACATAAGCTTAGGAGAGTTTATAATATGACCTCTGGCGTGGGAAAATTTATCTTCATTCTTGTGTACAGTCAAAATGCTAATTTTTGTATTCTTTGTATTGCCATATAACTGCTATAGAGCAATGTTATTCTGAATTACATACTGTTGTACTTCAATTGCAACACAATAAGACTCAACACATTAGCATCACTACAATGGCTCTCGTCTTGATTGAATAAAATCGTGTGAGGCAGCAAGTGTAAGATATAGAAGGTATAATTATGATGATACTGGAGGCTATCAACCCCTTCCCGAGGCCAGGTGTCTGCTAAGCTGAATAAAATTGTATGGCGGTGATACAAGTGTGAGAAAAGCGTCACTATGGTGAAGGAGGTAATAAATAATAATAAACATAGACTGGGTATGATGGAACACTTGTGAATAAAGTGTAGCTGTGTATTGCCTCATGTCCATCCAGTGTGGGTGACCACAACAAAACCACCTCCAGTAACCACCCCTCTTCCCACACCACCACACCCTCACTTATCTCTTAGGCTCATTCTCAGCCTCCCTCTCCTTCGCCTGACACCCACCTCACTACCATATCATTTACCAATCAATGAAAGTGTCTTAACTAAAGAAAAAGTGCTTCTTTCTCAACATGGCAATATTACTACTACTACCACTACTACTACTACTTCTACTACTACAACTACTACTACTACTACTACTACTAGTACTGGTACTACGAAGTAATAATCTATCTATCTATCTATTGCCAAACACCATAATCCCGCAAAAGGGTGGCCATTTGACACTGAGTTAGTTGTTTTACAGGGAGGGGCACCAACCCTCCACTAACCCACTTGTTGAAACGTAGGGAGCACGTATGGTTTGGTTATATGGTTACCACCTAGCGTTGTAAATGGTTTCTTGGCTTACAGGACACCATTTGGCTTGTCACTCAATGTAAAGCCACCTGTAAAGGAAAGAAAAGCAATAAGAAGTGAAAGGAAAGATAGGAAGAGAGGAGGGCAGGCACAGAAAAAGAATGATAAAGGCTAAGGAAGAAGTAGGCAGCACTACATCAAGTGAGTGGATGATGGTCGCCACCACCTACCACAAATAATAATAATAATAATCATCATCGTCATCATAATGATAATGATACTATAAAAATGGATGAAATGGAGGAGGAGGAGGAAAAGGAGGAGGAGAAGAAGAAGAAGAAGAAAATGGATGAAGAGGAGGAGGAGGAGGAGGAGGAGGAGATGAAGAAGAAGAAGAAGAAAATGGATGAAGAGGAGGAGGAGGAGGAGGAGGAGGAGGAGGAGGAGGAGGAGGAGGAGGAGAAGAAGAAGAAGAAGAAGAAGGGCCTCTCACAGATTCACAGGGTAAGCTCACATATATTTCACTTTTAAGGTGGGCGATTTTCTAGACGTTTGTATGAATGAAGAGGATTGATGTTTTCCTATATTCCATGTTACTCGTGATAATGAACAGATATGTCGCTCCGGTATTAATGCATGTGATCTAAACCCTGTGCCTAGGGAGGATTTCTCGTTGTATGGCGTTCATTATCATCATTATCACAGTACTACCACTACTACTACTACTGCTACTGCTACTACTACTACTACTATTAATAATAAAAATCGTCATCATCATCATCATCATCATCATCATCATCATCATCCCAATCCTAATTGCTGTCAAAGAGATAGATTGAACTGTGTTCATTCAGAAGCAAGGGAAGATAAAGCACAAATAATACAGGGTAACAAACAAACACGATGTTCAGGGAAATGGACCACACACTCATCCACACATCATGCACACCTTCACAACCCTGGCTTCACCTCACAGCCACAACCATCTGTATATCAGTATTTTATCTCTTCGCCATAACAAAAGCATAAATACACACAATACCATGGAAAGGTTAACTCCACTCGTCCGGGTCCCCTTAGGCAGATGACTTATTTTTTACCCGAGTAGCATGAGAGCAACAACAGCTTTTGTTGTTGCTGTTGCTGCTGTTGTTGTTGTGTAAAACTTTGCCAAAACGTTCACTGCACCAATTTTCACAGGATATACAATCATGGCCCCTTCCTTCCCCTACCACAGTTCCAGTTCATCCTACCCACTTCCTCGTCCCTCACACCCATTTTTTTTTTCTTTTACCGTCATTCACACTCATTCTCAGAGGATATTTTGAAATAACCTTTGCAGCACTCAAACCACTAATCCTACAACATTCATTTGTACCGTATATACTTTCCATCCCCAACCCCACTGCCCATTAAATTTCCAGCTCATTCTTCTCATTCCTTTGCTCCCTTTGACCATTTCTTCACCTTTCCTTTGACGGATGCATTGCGCGACACAGGTCACTCGGTCGACGAACGCGCTCGTAATTATATTTCATTCTTGTATTCTCCAGCTTTAGCATAGACTATACAATTGCTATGGTATGGTTCGAGAAAGCCTTCATCAGCCTCTTCAATACAAGAGTCCTTTCTTAAGAAGACAAAAAAAGATATAAAAACGGATTAGGCAAGTTGCAAAGTCACTCTGAAAATTTTTAAAATTAACTAACATCATTTCTTTTAGTACGATGACGCCCATTACAGTTTAATAAGATCGCCACACGATCTTATTCAGCCTATCGAACTGGAGATGTTGAAACAAACTTCAATAATTCCTTAACTACCAAGGTGCTGTCTTGATCTGAACAAAATCGTCTGCCAGAAGCAGGGATAAAATAAATCATAATCTCCCGGTTCCCTAAGTCAGCGTGACACATATATGGCAACCTGGAAAACAAGATAATTATTTCTGTGTTGCATCAGGTTAATTATGTGCAGGGATGTCGGTAACAATTGTGTGTTGTTAGTATATTTATGTAAACCGTGAACCACATATAATTATAACTTCAAATATTCTGTGGTATTTCTCCAACAAGATCAGCCTGAAGCCTTTACTACAATGGCGTTATGTTATTTCATTTCTGCTACAATCACACTATTATTTTCAGTTTAGAAGAGACTTTCCGAACTGGAAGGGTTCGACGCTGTCTTTATCAACCCGTCTTTTTCCGGAGACAAATAAGATTGTTTGGAAGCAGCAAGGATATAGAATAAAATGCTGTCCACGTGTTGATCCAGTGGCCTCGATGCTCAGTGCTATAAACTTTTTGTCAGCAAGACGAGACTCACTGATCCCGTCCACTGCCACACATCACACTGGTAAACCTAGTTGGTAAGGTTTTGGGCCGGAAAAAACAGCCATAAGCAAGGAAATAAGGACAAACAGGAACACTGTCCACAAGGAACCTATGCCAGTATCATGTTGTGTCAGAGACGGAGCTGTAAATAATTTTGTGACTTCAGCACGAGGACACATTTTTTTTACGGCATTTTCCCATATCCTGGTTACTACATTCAGTTGGGGAGAAACTTTTCCTCATGGAGAAAGTACATACAAACCTTCATCAGCCCTTTCGAGGAAAGACTTTTCCTAATGCTTTTCGAAAAAAAAAAAAAAAAAGAACATATGGCCTTTATTAACACTTTAAATGTTTTTTTTTTTTTTTTTCTCAGCTGAAGCAGATTAGTGTCAGTAGTAAACACTCATCATGTTGAATGAGTAAAGTGGAGACGGACGCAGAAAACCTCTGATATTTCAGCAGAAATCAAACTGCAAAGCAAAACTAGAAATTATTTTTCGTTATAAATCCGAGAAGGAGAATTTCAGCGGAAACTAAAAGAAACGCCAAGTTAACTCCTTTCCTCTGACCTACATTTCCACTCCCCTTTCCCATCCCCCTCTTTCCTTTCTCTCTCTTCCTTGCCTCTAATTCCATTCTTCCGTCTCCTTCCTTCCTCTTGACCTCCTCCATTTCCCTAACTTTTTCTTTCCTTACAGCCATTTTCCTTTCTTTCCGTTCCCTTCCTCCTCTTTCCTTCTCTCTCTTACTTTCTTCTTCTCTCTGTCATTATCTTTTACCTTGCCTTCGCTTCTTTCTTCCTCCTTTTCCATTCCTTCCTTCTCTTCCCATAATCTTTCGATTATCCTCCATTCACCTTTCTCTTCCCTGATGCCTCCACTCGTCTTCCTCCTCTTATCTGTCTCCTCATTCCCTCTTCCTCTTTTCTTCCTTTCCTTCTACTCCCCTTGTCTTTCCTTCCTACTCTTCCCTTCTCGATTTTCCTTTCATTCTTATTTGTTCTGTTTCACCTTCTTCCTCTTCCCCCTTGGTCTTGTAATCTTCCTTCACCTTCCTCCTCTTCTTTCTTTGTCCTGTTTCACCTCCTTCCTCTTTTCCCTGTTTCTCTTCCGGCATTCCTCTTCATTCCTTCTTCTACCTTCCCTATTTCCTCTTCTATTCCTACTCTTCCTTACCTGCTGTCTTCTTCCTTATCCTCTCCTGCCTCTCTTTCCCCTACTGTCTCTTCCCTTCCTTCTCTCAGATTTTTCTCCTGCCCTCCCTGTTCTCCTCCTCCTCCACCTCCTCTTCTTCACTTCTTCCCCTCCCTTTCCCTCTCCTCTCTTCCCCACCTCCCACTCCAGCCATTCCCACTGCCTCTCACTCACCCTTTCACGTCTTCTCAGCGTCTCCCTTATTAACTTTACCCCTAACTGATATACACAATGAACACACCCACACAAACACTTCTCTCTCTCTCTCTCTCTGACTTTTCCTTGGACGCCCTCACGAAACACTGTATGTCATTCGCTCAACTTCAATCACAAACTTTTATTCACCAACTAAACTTCTGTTGTCACTTACTCATTCAGTAAAACACAGGACTTCGCAAAAATACTGAGTCTAATTCACTCATTTCCTTTGGTCTAAATGTAATCTGTTGACCACTTGCACTCGCATGTATAATCTGTCCCTCCAACATTCTGACATACAGTACACTCACATTTTCTGGACCCTCACAAACTTGCTGTTTCACACACTCGCGCTCTCAAGCACTCTCATACACCCTCTATCCCAATCAGTGTCACCCTCTCACACACTGTGTTACTCTCATACTCACTCTAATCCACACCATGACTTATGTTTAGTATCACTTTGACATTCTACATTGCGTCCCCCCCCCTCTCTCTCTCTCTAATCTCACACACACACACACACACACACACACACACACACACAACTTCAGTTACTCTATTTTCCCATCGCATTTTTATCGTCCGCTTTGCGAGACGATAATGTAATCGCCTGTGTGTGTGTGTGTGTGTGTGTGTGTGTGTGTGTGTGTGTGTGTGTGTGTGTGTGTGTGTGTGTGTGTGTGTGTGTGTGTGTGTTGCCAGAATATTTCTAAATCAACCAGACAAACTGTATCCAAACTTTGTGGGCAGTAAGTGATTAATAATTTTGACGAAGCAGTGATGATGTGCCTCCGATTGCCAGAGGATTACTGATCAAGCTTCTTTTGACAGGAAGGCAAAGAGAAACTGAAACGCGGCGGCGAAATCCTAAGACTTATTTATCGATTTTGGCGAACCTGCGATGATATGCCTCCGATTTCCAGAGGATTACTGGTATAGTTTTCTAGTGATAGCGGGCGATATGCATTCGTGGGCAAATGCTTTCGCTTTTATTCTTACTTTATCTTCTTCTCATTTTTATTTCCGTCTACAGTATATCTTTCCTGTTCATTTCGCTATCACTTTTAAAATTTATTCTGTCTCCCGTATTCGTCTTCTTGTTTTGCTTTCTCTTTATTACTCTTTTTTTTATCTCTGTCCAATTTTTCATCTCATCGTCCTCATCTTCTCTCACAGCATCCCACGCCACTTTTCAAAATTTCTCCAAAATTTTTCATGCAAATCCTTGGAGAGCTGGGGGTAAAATGAAGGTGATGAAAAAGTTGAGTAAGGAGATGGGATGGAGAGGTGTGTGGATGAGAGAACGGAGGATAGGCGGTGAGGGTGACGGTGTGAGGGGGAGGGGTAAGGGTGGGGGTGGGGAGGAGTGTTGAGAGGGTAAGGCTGGGGTAGTTTTGGGGACAGGAGGGGAGGGGGGTGGGAGGGGTAAATGTGGAGATGAGGCTGGGTGCTGTTGGGTCAGGTTGGGGCAGTGGTGGGGACAAGTGGGGAGGTGAGGGGGAAAGGTAAGAGTGGGGGTATGGCTGGGTTCTGAGGGGTCAGGTTGGGGTAGTGGTGGGGACAGGAGGGGAGAGGAGGGGAGAAGGCTGTCAAAGGCACTCCTCCCAATTACATGCATGAAACACTAACAATGATTTGTACCTGACATTTAACCACACGTGTACGCAGTGACCTATATATAGCCTACAACTACAGTACAACTGAGAGAGAGAGAGAGAGAGAGAGAGAGAGAGAGCGAGGGGGGGGGGAATGGGTAGTAAGAGGAGTGTAGGAAGTGAGGCTATTAGGGAGGGGATCTGAATTTGTAGGTGGGAGTGGAGGGGGGATGAAGTGAACTGAAAGGAAGAGGAGGAGGAGGAAGAAGAAGAAGAAGAAGAAGAAAAAGAAGAACAAGCAGAAGAAAAAGAAGAAGAAGAACAAGAAGAACAAGAACAAGAGAGAGAGAGAGAGAGAGAGAGAGAGAGTTGGTAAAGGCAGCCAGCAGCTCTGGCAAACTCCTTATAAATTCAGGACAAGCATTGTTCCCTTCCCTCGCTCTTCCTCTCCCCATCACAGCCTTTCCTTCGCCCCACTTCTCTCGCCATTGATGTCTTTTCTTCTCTCTCTCTCTCTCTCTCTCTCTCTCTCTCTCTCTCTCTCTCTCTGACATTTTCACATCGGTTAAACATATATTACTTATTCCGTAAAGATTCATTTCAGTTCCTTTTTCCTCGCTTGTTTTTCCTTGCCTCTCCAATGCTTTATTTTTATACCACTTCTGATAAGAGACATTCCTACACATCACTTTGCTTATTATCCAATCATACCTTTCCATCTTCTCTCCCCGTCTTTTATAAGGTTTGTTCTCCCCTCAGGCTTTTTTCTTGCTTTTCCCCAACCTGTCTTCCACACACTGTTTTGTACCTTCGTCTTCCCTCATCAATTTTCTGTGCCACTTGTCCTTCTCTCCAAAACAGCCACGAGATAAAACAGCCAAAAAAAGGGCGAATAGGTTTGTTGCTGTTTGCTTTCCTATGTATTCTTTGTATATTTTTGGGCCATGTTGCTTTCCTTCCAATCCGCATTCGCACCTCCTACCTCCCTCTCATCATTTCACGCCCTACTCTATACCTCCTTTTTGTCTATCTCTCTTCCCTCTACCCCTCTCCAATTTTTGTCCCTCTCCTCTGTCTCTTTCCTTCTTTCTGTCAATTATCTGCCCATCTCCACTTACCTCTATTCCACTGCCCCCTCTCACCCTTTTCCACTCCTCTCCCTCTCCCTCCTGCAACGTTCTCAGTTCCCCTCCCTAACAGCCTCCACTTCATGCTTCCCTGTCTCACTGTATTCAATTTTGTCTGTCTGGCTGAGTGTCGGCAGAAGAGTTATGTTGGCTCTGTATCTCGAACTGTCTCTTACTTCTTCAGTTACACAATAAAACTAACAGTACTGATAAAAGAGATTATCATTTTAGGTAAGCTGGCCTACAAAAATATGACTCTGTTGGATATTCACTGACTCAGTCGGATACGTTTGTGTGAAGCTACAGAACGTGGTGAATGTTTTTGGCGTATCCGATAAAGCCAGGATTCCGGAGACTTCAATGATGAGTGAATGGAAGCGTGGCCCATTGGATTGGGCAAATTTGGCCTGTCTTGACATTGCTACTCCTCACCCTGCCCTAGGGTGGGAAAGGAGGTCCGGATGATGATGATGATGATATGGATATTCGTTGTCTTAAAACCTTTAACCACTTCAGTACGATTAAGCCATTTAAAATTATTTACTCTGAGCAACCCAAGATGATTTGATTAAGTTTAATGTGAGCTTTATCAACTGCAAGGTTTACAAGTAGGCTGACCACCATGATCCTCTTCACTACCAGTGTCATAATTTGAATAAAATCACCAGACAGTGGCAGTATTAAACAAAGGCGGCAGAGTTCTGAATGAGTTACTTGGCATACCGTGGTTCAAGGAAGCGAGATGAAATGTCAGTGTGGTAACTCATACGAGAAGACCAACAGGCAAAGGTGAACAATACACTGATGGACACCACATATGCTTGTCCAACAACATGGAAATTATGTGAAGCTACTCGTCCTGGCAACAAGTAATTCATAAGTCTTGTATTGTAATATGTTCAGGCGGGACTCAAAGTCGGACTGAACTGTTCTATCTTCATCATAAAGAGAGTTCAATACCGGAATATAATTATGCTTTCATGAAACTTTTCTCTCATTTTCTGCAATCAAAGAAAAGATAGTTGAGTTTAAAATAATAATCAACTATCACAAAGAAAATATGAATATTAAACATGATATTTACCGTGCTTAAGAAACAAGGACCTATTCAACAGTATACTGACCTAAGACCAACAACCCAAAATAGCAAACATTTGTTCCTTCTTCACTGAACAGGAGGATCTTCAAGCTTAGTATTCTCTTCACGTTACCGTATACAACTACTGTGTTCATATTCCTTTCACTAAGACGTCGTTTATATTATTCTTAAACTCTACAGACGATATTTTTCAGTTCGGTATAAATTATTCGAATTTGCGAGGTTTCATGTACCTTCCTGAACTCCTCAGGTACAAAGATACTCCTTTATGCTGAATAAGATCGTGTGGCAGCATAAATATATAAACAAAAAAGTCCTCGTACCGAAGTTAAAACTTTGTGCCAAGTTGTCATTGGCCATGCCTCCTCTTCATACCCTGTTTACCCTTTATTCCCATGTTGTTGCCTTTTATCATGCACTGCTTCATTCTCTCTTTTATCATGTACTTTTTAAGTACTCTTTTATTCTCGCTTTATCTTCACTCAGTTTCATTTTTCCATTATAACTCTTTGTGTCACGTTATCCATAATAATTAGGAACTTAATTGGTATTATTTTTACTCTCTCTCTCTCTCTCTCTCTCTCTCTCTCTCTCTCTCCATCATGCACTCCTCTCCTCCTCTTTGTGTTTCTCCCAGTAAATCAAAACTTTCAGGTCGAATTTTTAGTGAGCGTTATTCAGCCCTCCGATCAAAACCATAACGATTGTGTGTGTGTGTGTGTGTGTGTGTGTGTGTGTGTGTGTGTGTGTGTTGAGGGCATTAGTTAACTTACAACGTACAATACACAAGGTACTCAGTCTGTACGCTCAGTCTGATGAGTAAATGGTGTGACATATACGGTAATCGCTGGACGCGTTGGATGCAACTGAACATCTGCAGTGGTGGTAACATGGAACAGGGTGATGATGATGATGATGATGAGGAGGAGGAGGAGGAGGTGGAGGAGGAGGAGGGGGAGGGGGAGGATGTAACAGAGAATACGCTTCGCTTCCACAAGAACGATAAAATATTTCTTTCCTTCTACCTAAAACGCAATATTATTACAGGAACTCCCAGTCTGCAGTGTGTGTGATCTTTCATTTTTATGATAAACGGTCCTATAAACACAGCAAGAATGGACACACACACACACACACACACACACACACACACACACACACACACACACACACACACACACACACACACACACAGGTACAAAAGCACACGAATATATTTTTTGCACAATTACTGTATATCCTGCAGCTATGGGAAATGTGCAAAGAAATAGGAATCTCCGATAATATACGTAAAAAAGCTAACTCTCAGGTCTAAACTACCTATAACAGCTTAGGCATAATGACCCAGTTCCAGGCTCACACCCACAAAGACCTGCCTCACAAATACAATCCAGATCATTCTGAAGCCGGGTCAGTGTGAGCCTAAATTTGATTGCAATTCCCTTGCGCTATATAAAGCGGCCGTCCGTGCCTCCCCCACTGCCTCCCTGCCTCCCTGCCCGCCACGGTATTTTCAACTCTGTGACGGACGGCCACACGGGTGACACCCTGAGGACCGGCCCTGCTGCAGGATTGAATTATTTACCATGCTGAATTGTAACTCAAGCCGACTGCCTTGTCTCGCTCTTACTGCATATCCTGCTGTGTTGGCAACCTACACTATACTGTATGACCTAAAAAATGGCTTTTCTCGCTACGATAGGGTCCGTATAACAAATTTATTTCACACAAAGAAAACAAAACAAAGAATTATGGTGAGCTTCCAATACTTGAACACAACATTTGAACGCCTGGGGGTCTTCAGCAGAAAGGAAGATAAACTGCTGAGTTCTGCATGATCGCCTTTAATGAGACTGCATACAATCAGACAAGCAAGTTTATATAAGTAGTATATAGACGTAGGAATGTACTGCACCACTGTGACAGGGAGACAAGGATTGATGGGAATCCGTGAAAGGGGAGAGTTGATGAGACGAAAACCCTATAATTTACTCTAATAAAAGAGCTGCATGTGGAGAGGTGGCCCGCCCCTACCCACACCTTTCCCATCACCACACCTGGCGCATAAGGGAACGAACAGTCCCCGTATAGAATCAGTATCAGTGACGGATTCAGAGAATAAAGTCAGCCTAACACAGGTACCCTCCTTGAAGCTGAATTCATGAGATGTAATCGTTTATTTTCAAGAGAGGTAACGAGGAAACGAAATACCAAGAATACCGAACGAAGGAGTGACATGTTTCTTATTCACAGCAAGAGGGATGGTGTGTGGAAAATTGTAAGGAATGCAGTGAATCTCTCAGGCACGGAAAACAAAGATTTTTCTACTGCAATCACTAATGCTAGATAGAGCAGAAGTCAGAAGAACAAACGCTTCTTTCCACAACACTTACCGGTACAACAACTATTGCATGGCACGCACAGATAACGGGTGGATTGGTGAAGAGTGGAATCATCAACATATGGGCAGGGCAAATAATAGAGTACGTTATCATTATTTAATAAGGAAAAGACATCTAGAGAAAAGGTATAGCTGTGAAGCGCACCACTACTGGAAACTCTGGTTGAACAATGGCTGCCTACAATATGGCCAAAGAACATTCAGAGGGAAATCTGAGAAGAAATGCAAAGGATAGTACAGAAAGCGAAGAATAGCAGCTTATTCCCTTTCAGTCCGGTGACGTGTTTTTCATTAGGGTAACATACGTCTGGAGATACCAATATTATACATTAAAAATATACATAAATAAGTAAATATGTCATGGGAATCAATGGGTTAAATATTTACATCAGTGACTGATTATATCCACAGTCTTTGATAAGTCCAATAAAACATCAAGCGTTTCGTCGCACTCCGTAAAGACAACGAACGACTACCCATCTGACAGGAGTATTTGATCAGGTTCAATACGGCGCACCCGACGGAACCATCAGTAAGTACAGGCATGTTTATCCCTTTCAGTTCTTCTGTTTGCAGTTTATTCTTATTTGCTACCAGACAGTGTTATAATTATTCGCACAGCCTCTAGTACTGAAGGAGTTATTGAAGGTTGGATCTAACCACACTAAAGCGAAAAGTCTCTCCTTCAATGAACAAAATCAAGAAATAACAAAGACGTCCACTGGCTGCACGAGTCAAGGATCTTACTGAGGAGATTTAAAAAACTCTTAAAATTTAAAGTTATCAATGCAACACACACACACACTCTCTCTCTCTCTCTCTCTCTCTCTCTCTCTCTCTCTCTCTCTCTCTCTCTCTCTCTCTCTCTCTCTATCTCTCTCTCTCACAGAGAGAGAGAGAGAGAGATGCATAACCACTTCCTGTTGTACAAGATCCTAACCCAGATGACAAATCTTGATTTGGTAATGGAAAGAAGAAAAGAAAAGAATCGACATCAACTAACAAGGATAACGGGACTGTTTCTGAGCCTTCACAGCAAGGGACGCTTCTTAGGGGCGAAATGAATCGTTGGCAGGGAGAGGAATATAAAGAAATACATGTGCAGGAAGCCCTATCAATAATGCTGTGGTGTGCGTGCGTGCGTGTGTCTGGGGGGGTTAAATTATTTGTCTTCTGATTATCAGTCCGTAGTTTGGTTGATCTTAAAAATGCCGCAAAACTATTAAGTCGCCAGCGGTGCCTAATCAATCACTGTTTTATTTTACTCTGTCGTTGCACTGTTTACAAATAATGTTACTGTCACCTTCCATTTCGTTGCCCTTACAAATACAGTGTAACAAACAAACACTAACTCATAGTTCCCGTATTGACTGATCTGTAATATTTATCACATTGCTTTTAACTATTATCATCTGCCATGAAAGGTACAATAAAACATTATTCATCATCGTATATTCGTGTTTTTACATGAAGTCGGGTGGATGAAGATATTTCGTAAATTAAACAAAATTAGAGTCATCAGTGGTTGCTGTACTTTCTAACCTCTCTCTCTCTCTCTCTCTTCCTCCCCATTTCTCTTCCTGCCTTCCTTCTTCTCCCAGTTTTCTCCTGTTTCCCTTCCACACCCTTCCTTTTCCCCTCCATTATTTCTTCCTTCTTTCCTCATCTTCCACATTTCCCGCCTTTCCCCCTACCCATTCCATCTTCCCTCCCTCTACCCTTCTTTCCTTCATTCCTCTCCTCCCACCCATTCTTCTTATTCTCCTTCCACAATATTTTCCTTTCCTACTGTCCCTCCGTCGTCTCTTCCTTCCCTCCTTTCCCTCAAATCTACAGCTTCCTTTTCCCTCCACTTCTTTCCCTCCACCCACCCACACACCCACCCGCCCACCTTCGCTCCCTCCCTTTTATCTACCCACCTATCACTCGTTTTATCTTTCCTCCTTCTCTTCCCCCAACCTTCCTTTTCTCCCTTCCTTCCTTCCTTCCTTCCTTCCTTCTTCCCTTTGTCCACTTCTGTCCTGTCTCTCTTTTCTTCCATAGTTTCCTGTCCTCCCGCCACATTTCCTTTCCCTTTCTGTTGCTCGTTCTCTTCCTTCTTCTTCCTATCTTTCCTCCCCTTCTCTCCTTCCTCCTCTTCTTCCCTCCACATTCCCTTCCATTTCTTCAAGCACCTTTCCCTTCCTTCTCTCATTCATTCCACTCGTTTCCCAGGTTCTCCTTGTTTCCTTGTCTTCATCCACTTTCCTTTTTTTCCATCTCGCCTTCATTTCTTCATCCACTTTGCTTCCATCCCAGTTTCCTCCCTCTCCACCCCTCTAAGCATCCTTCTGTGTCTCCCTCCCCCCCCCTCCACGAGTAATAAAGACGATAAAGACGCCGCCACCTGTCGCCTCTCCCCTGTGCCTCTCCTCAGGTACGTACATCCCCCACACCCCGTGCTCACCCACTAGTCCTATACTCCATTGCATCTAGCCTGGCACCATATCAGTGATGTCATCAACACCTGTAGCAATGATAATGGTCCTCAGTGCTGGATATGCCTTTTTCTATTGCATTTTATACTGGTTCTCAATGTAATAAGTAGAGGTTCACCTAGTGGAAATGATTTTCATGAACACTACAGGCTTTGAGGACATCACTGATGGTGCCAAACTTGGTGAAATAGAATATAGCTATCTGCTTATTGGTCCACGGGGACAGCAAAGGTATATATATATATATATATATATATATATATATATATATATATATATATATATATATATATATATATATATATATATATATACACACACAGGCCTAGATTGCAAATTTCACGGTTGTCTGTCATACTGTGGTGAAAATGCTTGTTGATGCCTTACTTGTATATCAGTCTCACGAGAAATAATGTCAAAATCATAACTGTTTCCTCCCTGTCCCTGCTCACCGTCAGTGCCACCAGCGGCCTGCATGTTAACCTACTGCTCAGGGTTGTATGCTCGGGAAGATTCAGGTTCAGGAAAAAAAAAAATGATCTTCATGTAAGCAATGGACATACATCTAATGCTTCTTGGTGTTCTGCTTCTTTGAAAAAAATAAAAAATAATAGCTAGTACACGGGCGTATACCATTTTTATTTTCACTGTGAGATTATTATTTTCTTTTCTGTTGGGGGGGAAGACTTTTTGACATAGAGAGGTCAGAAACGACGTAAGGAGTGGCTAGTTACAATGAAATATATAAGACGTCCTTGAGGGGGAGGAGTTAAATAAGAAGGAAAAGAGGCAAAGAAAGGAAAGACCGTGATGGAAAGGAAAGATAATAAGAGTTTTGTGCGGAAGGGAAACGGAATGAGACCGTAAAGATATAAGTAGACGATGAAGAAAAGTCTTTAAAGATATGGAAAAGAGGAAGAAAAGAAGAGGGAAAGATAGTGTGCAACTCTACAGAAAGGAAGAGGAAATGAAGAAGGTGGGAAAGGAGAAGGAAAATGATCACTTAGTATAAAGAAAAGAGGATTAAGAAAGAATATGGAAGGAAATGAAAGAAGGAGAGTATAAACAACTAGGGAATGGAAGACAAGCGAGAGTATGGGTCAGTAGGGAAAGAGAGAGTAATAAAATAGATGCAGGAAGAAAAAAATATGGAAACTAATGAAGAGATGGTAAATGAAGGATTTCTGAAGGGAAAAGACTGTATAAGACACTTGGGCAAAGAGAGAGGAAGGACTTGAAATTTCTGAGAAGGGAAGGGAAAAGAGAATGAAAGATTAGGGAAGAGTGTTTTCTGAAGAATTAATTTGGGTGGAAGAGAAAAAGGAGAGAGAATATTGTAAGTAAGAGCAACGAGGAGTGATGGAAGAGTTAGGAAGGAAAAGGCTATGGATGCGTGGGAAGAGAAAGGTAAAGAAAAAGATTAAGAGGGAAAGAGGAGGAAAGAGAGTATGGGACACTAGGGAAATACAGGTAATGAAAGAGAGCATCAGGATTATGTGACAAAGGAAGGGGTGATGAAAGAGAGCACGGATGGGAAAAGAGAAAGGGAGTATGTGAAACTAGGGAAAAGAGAAGCAGGCTAATGACAAAGACAGAGAGAGAGAGAGAGAGAGAGAGAGAGAGAGACTGAAAGCACTTAATAAGAAAAAGAGAGTATGCGGTTTGGTGAAGGGATTATTAATGAAAAAAAGACTTTGGATGGAAAAGGGAGAAACTGAAAAAGGAAAACCATGAAAAGGAGGGAAGTTAAAGACAGCGTTGAAAATGAGAGAAGGAAAGAGTAAGGAACATAAGTGAATAAATATGAGAAACGGAGGAGAGTTTGGAAGTAAAAGGAGGAGGAAAAAGTGTGGACAACTTTGGAAGGGATGGGTAATAAAAGAGGGAGTGTAGGAGGGACAGGAGGAAAAAAAAGAAATTAAAAATATCAGTAAGAGCGAGGGCGTATCTATAGAAAGAGAGAAGGATAAAAGAACAAGTAAGAAAATCCAGAGAAAGGAGGTGTAATGAAATAAAAAGTTGGGAGGACAAAAAAGAAGGAAGGAGGACATAAAAGAGGAGAAAAGAAAGTAATGAATTAGAAGTTTAAAAGGGAACGTAGGAGGAAGAGAGCGAAGAAAACTGAACGATGATGAGAAAACAGGGAAAGTAGGAGGACATTCGAGCAAAGAAGAGAATGAATAGTGAGAGAGAGCAGGGAGAGGCGAGGGGAGTTACATAACAGTGAAGGCAGGCTAGGCAAGGGTAAACAGAGAGTGGTTAAGGCAGGCTTGGAAGGGAAGGTTCACAGTTCTTTAAAAATCTGCTTCCCTCTTCCTGTTTTCGGATCCTTCCCACCACGTGTCTGGTGGAAAACAGGCTTAGGGTAGAGATCGTGACCATCATGATGAAGAAGGATATGAAAAGAAAGAGAAACAGTAGAGAGGATGAAGGAAAGTGAGATTGGTAATTAAAAAAACAAGTACAAAAACCTGAGGGAGGAAATGAAAACGGAGGAGGCAGGAGAGAAAACATATATTACCAATGCTAAGTGAAATGGGTGGAGGCAAGGGGAATGAGAGGGAGAGTGAGGAAAGAAGAGTGGGAGGAAAGATGGTAGGGTAAAGTGAAGGGGGAGAGAGGAAAAAGGAAGAAGACAAATGGGAGATGAAGGCAATGACATGGAACGCTAAAGCAGACGTGATAAAGAGAGAGAGAGAGAGAGAGAGAGAGAGAGAGAGAGAGAGAGAGAGAGAGAGAGAGAGAGAGAACTATTTAAAACCTTCAGTGAACGTCACTGGGGTTATATCTTGCTGTCTCCAGATGGCATCTACAGTATCTCTACAGTGCTGGGTTCACATCTGTCTGTCTGACTGCAGTGTGTACTTGGTGTGCAGCATCACGCAACAACAGTAACAGATAACAAACTTCAGTGGCAAAAGTTGTAAATGACCCTAAGTGTGTGTATTAAAATAAAACATTTTCTGGAAAAGTTGACCGCGTATCTGCGTCGTGCCTGAATGGCGTTAAAAGGACAAAGAGGAGCAGAGCAAAACACTGCATACATCTATCTATCTATCTATATACCTAGGCTGCTTCCCCCAAGGAAAGGGAGGTAGCCGAGACAGGACGACTCACTCTCCATTTACTCATCCATTCAAACACATTCATTCGCATCTTAGCCCCAAAGGGGAGAACGGACAGATCCTCACCGCATCACACCGCACAAGGGTCAACTGCGCAATGCAAGCAGTGACATCCACAGCAGGGCCCGACAGCAGAACTGGTTTACCCCTGCCACATCATAACAGACCCATCCCCTTACCCGCACCTGACCTGACTAGCTGATCAGACCAAATGCGGGAGAATATCCCCTCAGGGCTGCGTCATCACTTATTCATTCACAATTTCTCTCCATTTATTTCTGTCACGCACAGCCACTCTTCCTTGCTCAACAGACATCCCTCTCGCATCCAGCGCTCTCTTCACACTGTCCATCCATCCTATTCGTGGTCTTCCTCTCAGTCTTACACCTCTCACATCAGATCTAGTTATCTTTTTCACCAATCGCTCATTATCCATTCTCTCCATATGCCCAAACCATTGCAACACCCTCTGCTCAACTCTACCAGCCATCTCCCGAACAACTCCAGTTCTCCTTCGCACTTCATCATTTCGCACTCGATCCATACGCGTCACTCCACACATACTCCTCAGACATCTCATCTCCATTACATTCAAACTTTTCCTCTCTGCTACACCCATATTCCATGTTTCAGCCCCATATAACGCAGTCGGTACCACAACACCCTCATACAGCCTTCTCTTTACATCCATTCTAAGCGAACGACATTTAAACACTTTTTTCATTCCTCCCAGCACCTTTCCTACTTCATTAATTCTAAACTTCACTTCTGCATCTATTCTTCCATCCACAGCAACATGTGACCCTAGATATTTAAAACAATCTACCTCCTCAAGCAACTCACCATTCAAAACTATATTCATCCCCCTACCATCTATCAACCTCGTACACTTCATCACTTTACTCTTATTCTCATTTACTTTCAATTTCCTCCTTTCACACACCCTTCCAAACTCCTCTACCAACTGTCTCAATTTCTCCTCTGAATCAGTCACCAATGCAGTATCATCTGCAAACAGCAGTTGCTTCAGATTCCACTCTCCTCCATCAACATTTACCAGACTCAGACCACCTAAAACTCTTGCATTCACCTCCCTTACAACACCATCCATGTAAATATTAAACAACCAAGGCGACATCACACATCCCTGTCGCAGCCCCACTCTCACGGGAAACCAATCACTCACAGCATTTCCCACTCTTACACACGCTCTACTATTTACATAAAAACTTTTCACCCCTTTTAGTAACCTACCATCAAGTCCATACAATCTTAAAACAGTCCACAAAGCCTCCCTATCAATTCTATCATACGCTTTCTCTAAATCCATAAATGCCCAAAACACATCCTTGCCTTTCGCTAAATACTTTTCACACACTTGTCTCACAGCAAACACCTGATCAACGCATCCCCTCCCTCTCCTAAAGCCACACTGCTCATCACTAATCACTCCCTCTGTACCCTCTCTAACTCTCATAATTAACACTCTACCATACACTTTACCTACAACACTCAACAGACTTATACCCCTAAAGCTAGTACATTCATACTTATCACCCTTGCCTTTATACAACGGGACCACACAAGCACTTGCCCAGTCAATTGGCACCATACCTTTCTCAAAGCACACATTCAATAATCTTACTAACCAGTCAACAATAGTCACTCCACCACCCTTCAGGCATTCCACAGCACACCCATCCATACCTGCAGCTTTCCCTGTTTTCATCTTCTTTACTGCCTTCTCCACTTCCTCCTTCGTGATCAAAGAATCATTCAACTCTCCCAACACATTTATTCCTTGCACCCTTCTATCTGCCACAATCTCAGCCACGTTTTCCTCCTCTACATTTAACAATCTTTCAAAATACTCTGCCCATCTCTTCCTTACTGCATCCATCTCAATTAACATCCTTCCATCCTCTGCTTTTACTCGTTCTTCCTTCCCAGACTCTCCCTTTCGCACCCTTTTCACCTCCTTCCAAAACATTTTCTTATTCTGTTGAAAATTCTCTGTCAGCCGCCTACCCCACCTCTCATCTGCTGCCACTTTAGCATCACGCACAGTCCTTCTCGCTCTATTCCTCTTTTCCTTATACCTTTCATATGACATCTCATCCTTCCTCTGCAGCCACACTTCATATGCACGTCTCTTCTCAGCCACAGCCATACTTACTTCCTCGCACCACCATTCACTTCCTTTTCTTACACCACCACCCACACGTCTCACACCACACACCTCTTCTGCATGCTCCACCACAGCACTCTTAAACAACTGCCATTCCTCCTCCACGCTGCCATTTTCCCGATCTTTCACTGCGTTCCACTCATCTTTCAATTTCTCCTGATACTCTATCTTTTTCTCTCTTTTATCCAACTCACTCACTTTCAAAACCTCCCTGCCACACCTAACCCTCCTAGCTCTCACCCATCTCTTACCTACTCTTAACTTTCCCTCCACCAGGTAGTGGTCAGACATACCTCCACCCTCCCCTCTCAGAACTCTCACATCCAACAATCTTCCTATTACATTCCTAGACACAACCACATAGTCCATCAAGGCTCTATCAACAACCCTTCCACCCTCCTGTCTCACCCATGTATACTTATAAATATCTTTCTTCTCAAACAGCGTATTCCCAATCACCATCTCTCGCTCAACACACATCGCTATCATTCGTTCCCCATTTTCATTTCTTCCAGGCACACCATGCATACCAACTACGCCTTCAACTGCTACATTTCCCACTCTAGCATTCAGATCTCCCATCATTACCACATTCACATTCGCTTCAAAACTCTGCAGACACTCATCAACATCATTCCAGAAAGACTCCCTCTCTTGTTCATCCCTTTCACTACCAGGCCCATATGCACTCACAAACACCCACAACTCACGTTCAAATTTCGCTTTCACCCACATCAGTCTCGATGACACCTCCTTCCATTCAATCACACACTGCTGCACTTCCGGACTCACTAACAAGGCCACACCTTCTCTTGCCCTTCCTCTATCAACACAGGACAATCTTCCATTCACACTTCCAAACATATATTCCCCCTTCCCTTTCATCTTCGTTTCACTCAAAGCTAACACATCCAACTTTCTTCTCACAAACATTCTCCCAATCTCCTCCCTTTTAGCCTCAATTGTACTACATCCACGCACATTCATAGACCCAATCTTCAGGGTACGGGGATAACTCCATCCCCCGTCCCTTTCTCTGTCCTGTCTCTTTTTAGGAACTAAAAAACAGAGGAGGGGGTCCCTAGTCCCCTCACCCCGCCCCTTTTAGTCGCCTTTTACGACACGCAGGGAATACGGTGGCAGTATTCTTCCTAACACAACCCGGCCGCAGAGTAGTAGCACCACCCCATAGTGCGGCCAGGTTGTGCCCCCCCGCGTCTGGTGTCCGTGTATCTGTCTGTCTGTAATGCGATTTTTATGCAGAGCATCACATAAAAACGAAAAGAGATATCAACATACTACCATGATAAAGGTTTCTAAGGACGCTTTGGGATATACTTTGAGCCAAAAAGGAAAAAAGAATCTGGACGCGGAATTTCAACGACGTACCTGTGTCATGAGAGAATACCTGTTAATACAGGAGAAGGGCAAACCACTGTATACATACATACATACATCAATGCCTAGAATCCTGTGTTCATGTCTGTATGTGTCTGTCTGTAACGCTAACTTTGTGTGGAGCATCACGCAAAAACGGTAAGAAATATTAACAAACTCCTTAAGTCAGTCAGAATCACAAAGGACCCTTTGGAGAATGTGTTAAGCCAGAAACTATCCCAGTCTGCATTCTAGCTGTGATTTTTAAGAATAAGGCAATTCCTTATAGGCAAACGACAGGATAGTTCAATGCTCCTAATGACAGCGATCCATGGCAAAACCAGAGAGGCTGTGGGTCTTTCTTTGGCGAAGACAAAAAGAGACCAAAGGTGTCTAATGTACATCTATCTACCTATCTGTATTTGTCTACCTACCAACCTACCTATCTATCTACACACACACACACACACACACACACACACACACACACACACACACACACACACATTAAACTCATGCATACGAAGATTTTTAAGTTCATTAAAATTCTGAGGTGAAGCAAGGACAAACTTGGCTCTGAGAGCAGCGAGGGCGGGATAATGCTGGCTAACTTGCCTAAACGAGGGGGACGGGGCATCCAAAATGAAGACAAGGTATTATGGATAATTCTGTTTCAGGCATAGACGAATGGAATGAATCAACGCAATGATACTGAAGGTAAGAACGATGGAGGTGCGGAAGGGAAACGTGAAGGTAACACGAGAGAAATGCAGGATGAACAGAAAACATGACAGGAAAAAAAGAACATGAAGGGTGAAGATGTGTATCATCCAGTTGTAGGCATACCGGAGAAGGTAATGGACAGACTGACAGAGGCGATGAAAGAGGCAGCGTACGGAGTATGGGCGAATAATAAAAAAAAAAAGACAAATTTACCTCACTGTTTCCGCGAACAAGAAGTCACCTACTTGTTTTCAGTGTTAAATTAGGATGGCATCCAAGAAGTAAACACACAGAGGAAACCCACATGGAACGAAGTGACGAAAAGTGAGGGGAGAATTTATACGAAAACACATCCGAAGAAAGATGAATTTACCTTGCTCTTCGCTTCAAGGTGGCAGAGATGAATGAGTGACTGAGAGAGCATAAGGTAGGTCATAAAGGGAAAGAGCTGAGACGTGTAGATTTGTGTGTGTGGAATGAGAAAGGCAATATTTCTCCTTCATTATACTCTCTCTCTCTCTCTCTCTCTCTCTCTCTCTCTCCCCACGTATCTATCATCTATCTGTGTATCTTTCTTGCAGTTTTATTAATATATGACCCCACTCCTACATGCAACCTTGTAACAGACCTTCCTTCACCCAGTACACACAACGGCGAACCTACCACCCCGTTCCCCACTGCACTTAAACAAACCTCAAGACAAAGCCTGTCTGTTTATGTCACACGCCAGCCATTTTCCAACTCACTGGCCCAACCCTGACCAAACCCGCGAAAGAGTGGCAATTCTCACACCCATCTTTAACCAGGTCAGAGCAGGTGCATTATGACCGCTGCTTGGCTCGGTAGGGTGGAGAGCAAATTCTTATGCCACTGACCACACACACACTCTAAACTCTTCACACACACACAAACACACACACACACACACACACACACACACACACACACACTTTGCCTTCTTGTCGTTCTGCCTCCCCCGACGTGACCAGACACCACAGTGAGGCATTACAGGCTCCAAACATGAAGGCCTTTCAGGGAGCCTTGTACGGTGGGGAGGGGTTGGAGGGAGAAGGTCAGTGGGAAGGGGTTGGAGGGAGTAGGTCAGTGGGAAGGGGTTGGAGGGAGTAGGTCAGTGGGGAGGGGTTGGAGGGAGTAGGTCAGTGGGAAGGGGTTGGAGGGAGTAGGTCAGTGGGGAGGGGTTGGAGGGAGTAGGTCAGTGGGGAGGGGTTGGAGGGAGTAGGTCAGTGGGAAGGGGTTGGAGGGAGTAGGTCAGTGGGAAGGGGTTGGAGGGAGTAGGTCAGTGGGAAGGGGTTGGAGGGAGTAGGTCAGTGGGGAGGGGTTGGAGGGAGTAGGTCAGTGGGGAGGGGTTGGAGGGAGTAGGTCAGTGGGGAGGGGTTGGAGGGAATAGGTCAGTGGGGAGGGGTTGGAGGGAGTAGGTCAGTGGGGAGGGGTTGGAGGGAATAAGTCAAAGGGGAAGGGATGTGGGTGTGTAGGAAAGGATGAATGAATGGGTGAGTGTGTGGGTGAGGGGGGGGGAATTAGTAAGTAGGTGAGACAGGGAGGTGCGTGGGTAGGAAAAGGTAAGTGACTGGGTGAGAGGGCGTGAGCAGGGGGTAAGGAAGGGATAGAGTGTGTGGGATGGAGTGAACTGGTATGTGGTTAGCAGTTAGAAGGGAAGTAAGTGGGTGCGGAAGGGTTGCGTTGGAGAGGATGAATCAGTTGGAAGGTTGATGGTGTAAAAAGGTGAAAATTGAGGAGCTGATGAATGAGTAGGTATGAAAAGGATTATGGGGATCAGGAAGGGTATGGAATGGAGTGGGTGGCTGAGTGGACAGGTGATGTGCGTGGGTTTACGACAAAAATTGGTTACTGTGGCTGGGTCCATGGATGAAAAGGAGCGTGCGAATGCACATGTGTGTGCGGGTGGGAGGGGCCTAAGAGAAAGGAGGTTGTGGATGGGAGAGGGAAGAATATGTAGGCAGAAAAGGCAAAGTGTTAAAGAGAATGGGAAAGACAATCAACCAAACTGGAGAGCTGGTGAAAATCATAAACCAGTGTATACTAGAGAGGAGAGTGTGAGTGAAGTGGGAAAACAGGAAGGGTGTGGGTAACTGGCACAGAATGAGAGGAAGAGGGAGAGTGGGATGGGACGGAAGGAGGAGAAGGGTGAGAGAGAGAGAGAGAGAGAGAGAGAGAGAGAGAGAGAGAGAGAGAGAGAGAGGGGTGGACTACATGAAGGAGAGAACAAGGGAGTAGGAGAGACAGGAAGGGAGGTAGTGGGCGGGGTGGAGAAGGACATGGTTGGTTTTATGGAGAGGGACGAGAAGGCTTGTAGAATTACGGAGAGTGAGGGGCAAATGGGTGTGAAGGAGAGAGAAGAGAATGGGTTGGAGAGGGAGGGAGGAAGTGAAAGACGGAGAGAATGGGTTGGATGTAGAGGAAGGGAGGGAGATGGCAGGTAGGTGGAAGGTATAAAGAGAGAGGGGGATGGTGTGTGCGAGGTGGGGGAATGAGATGGCTGTGAGAGGGATAGAGAGGGGGCGAGGGAAGGAAAGTGAGGGAAAGAGACAGACGAGTGAGTGGGTGGAGTAACACTGGTGATCAATGGGGAAGCTTGGGTAAAGTAAAGGATGGGGACTCATGGGTGGGATGGAGAGGGAGGGAGACAGATGGGTGAGCAGGTGGGGTAATAAGGAAAAAGAATCTGTGAGGGGGAGCGAGTGAGGCGGGGTAAGGAATTAGGGCTGATTAAACACCACGATATTCAGCTGGGTGGACACGAATGGATAAGAAAAAACGAGAATTTTTACAAGAGCATCCTCACATTATTTCAACCTATCACAAAACAAATATTACTAACAAATGAAATAAGTAAGGGCCAAATGGATGAATAATTGAAATAAATGAATGAGCAATATCAAAATACGTGAGGAAATTAGAATAAAGGGAGGGAGGGAAAGAAAGAACAAAAAAGGAAAATGGTAAGCAATCAAGAAAGACATAAATTGGTAGTGATAAAAGATGAAAGTAGGAGTAACTGGGAACGTGGGCGGGTTGCACTCTGATGGTAGGCAAGGGAGACGCTGACAGTGGATGGGAATACAATTTAATGATGGGCGGGGTACGTGGGACGCAGGCTGAGAGCGTATGTTTTACTCTGATCTCTCTTATTCTTTATCAGTAACCCTTTCCACCTTCCAACTTCTCCCGCTCCCCATTCTCTCTCTAGCCACAGCCACGGGAAAGGTTTGGCATTTCACTTTGGTGTGTGTGTGTATGCGTGAGAGAGAGAGAGAGAGAGAGAGAGAGAGAGAGAGAGAGAGAGAGAGAGAGAGAGAGAGAGAAATATCACTCATCACCACTGTTTACTGACATCCCATCCCCTCTCCCAACATCCGGCCCCCAAACCTACCCTACCTGTGCCTCCTCCCCAGTCACCTCAAGGCCGCTGCTATATGGCCACCCTCTCACGGCATCTTATCAATCTAATATTACCACGGATATCCGGTGTATGTGTATGTGTGTCTGTGTGAGGATTAAGAGGAGGAGGAGAAAGGAATCAAACATGATACAATAACGATGCCACATACACCAGGTCTTATAAAAGCACAAGGGAATCGTGCGCAAGGAAACCCTTAAAACTCTGGTGTATTGATTCGAATGTCACAAATACATCACACGAAGCAATATTAAAAATATATATATGTACGGGGCATAAAAATTACTACAAATCAGTGTTCAAACACATGAAAAATAAAATGAATGAATGAATGAGTGAAAACAAAGATAAACTGTGACAGGCTGCTTTATTTACAAAGTAACGAAAGAATGTCCTTCTTAGTGTTGGAAAATTTACTATTCTGTTCCTGCTAAAGCAAGATTATTTCATTCAACTGAGCCTGAGAGAGTTAATTCTATATGTAAAAATTTTGGGGAAAAATGGATAAAGAAATGAATAAGCAAATGCATTCAGAGAGTGCATACCTCAGCCAAGTCAGCAACATACTTCGTGAGTTTCATGGACTTTTGGCCTTTGACTTCGTCGCTCAAAATTTTATATTTTTTCTTTGATGGCTCTCTATCATTTTTCTAACTTTGGTGAAATTCCATTCGATTTTCTTTTATAATATTTTTGAGAGGCAAACAGACAGACAAACAAACAAACTGAGCCAATAATACAACCTCCCTGTGGAATGTACAAACTGCCTACAAGTGACATGAGTCGGGTTGTGCTGTACTGTACAGCAGGTTAAGGTGAGGCCATCCACAAATCCGACTCACCCTCACCCCAGCTGTAGTTAATAAGGAAACCAGTAACGCTAACCCACTCTGGCAGCTTCGGGGAAACACTGTTTGTGGTGTACTGTGGATTCTCACTCTACATACATGCATACATATAAATGGCTGGGATTTGAGAAATCGTGTGGAACTGACTCATCAATCTCAACATAATAAAAAAGGTTGTATGTATATGTATACAATGGTCAATCTTTGGAATTAAGATGCTGTGGAGCTTTGCATTCTCTTCTTTTTTTCTTGCTGCTTCTTACCTGTAAGGGACAGTACGAGCAACACAAATAAGTACTATTGTTTCTTTTCCTGAATTTGGTGAAATAGAAAAAGTTTAATGCTAAAATCTTTTTTAAAAATCTACCAGGTGTGTTAGGTCTGCATCACTGAAGGATTCATGTTCCAATATTTCTTATCGGTTTCAAATGAATCGAATGGTCGGGAGAGGGGTGGGGGGTTAGACCTGCTTTCCTACGCTTCTCGCATCCTTCCTTACGTTACAACTTATCCACTCCTCGCACACTCCACCCATCTCTTTACCTTCCCCACCTACTGTACCTCTACCCCCTCTACCTGCATCTTCTCCCACCCCTTCCATCTTCCCCCATACCTCCACATACCTCTTGCTTCCTCCATACCTCCACCAGTACCAGTACACTAGTCCTGTATGAGACAGCCGAAGCATGTATTCAATATGGACGGTGGGTGTTAGTGTCGAAGTGGTGACATGTAGCGGTGTATGGTAGGTAGGAGGACTACTGGGTCTTGGGAGCAGGCTGTGAAGCCTATGCCCAGAGTCAGACACAAAAAAAAAAAAAATCCAACTCTCTGAACACTCTCCCAACTCCCCACAACTCCCCCTTGTGCATAACCAACTCTAGCGTGCCAGATATTACGAAGCAATTAGCATGGTGAAATTAGAGGGAGAGGTGTCAGCGGTGGTGTGTGTGTGTGTGTGTGTGTGTGTGTGTGTGTGTGTGTGTGTGTGTGTGTGTGTGTGTGTGTGTGTGTGTGTGTGTGTGTGTGTGTGAGAGAGAGAGAGAGAGAGAGAGAGAGAGAGAGAGAGAGAGAGAGAGAGAGAGAGAATCTAAGAAGCTGGTAAATTCTCTCTCTCTCTCTCTTTCTCCTGACATGTTACTTCCCCTCTCCCTCCTCCTCCTACCGTACATGTAAAAATACCTTAATGGCAGAGTCAGGCACTATCAAAGATCCATATCAGTCTCTTTAATCCTTGTCTTGTTCTGCTTAATTTTTTTCCAGTTACTTATAATTACTTTTCTTCACCATTATTCTTTATTCATTTTCATATAATTTCCTCTTTGTTCTCTGTATTATTAACCAATTTTCACTTTGTATATTGTTCCTCTTCCTCTTTTTTTTTTTTTTTTTTTAAGTTTTAGTTCTTTTCTCTATTCTCCCTATATATATTTTTTTTTCTCTTTTCACTTCTGTTTCTTATGATTTGTTTCAATATGATAGTATTATAAATGATTCTTGAACTGATCTACAAAGTACATCGCTCTCTTTGCCACACACTCTTGTTCTTCCTCATTATATTTTAAACCTTCAGCTCCATGAAGTATTTGTCACTTTACTTTCCTGCTGCAAGGTAATTGCAGTTATGCTTGGCAGAACGTTTAGTAGTGAAGGAGTTAATGAAGGCTGTATCTAACTCCTCAGATGGAAACACATTTCCTAAGCAAAATATATTCGTCTGAAGATGGCAAGAAATAAACAGGAAACACTAAGAGTGTGCAACACCCGTGCCTTACAGTTAGTTTAATGGCCTAACCTATGACCTCGCCCCATGACCGTGACCTCTGATCAATTGTTCTGAAAATCAAACCACTTTACCCTTGCCCGACCGTTAACCCTTCCAACAAGTTTGGACCAAATCGGATAAAAACTCATTGAGCTATGGTGTTCACACACACACACACACACACACACACACACACACACACACACACACACACACACACACACACACACACACACACACACACACACACACACACACACACAAAACAACGACAACAACAACAACAACAATACACCCCACGCTACTCCACGCCGGTGGAATTCAAGGAAAAATAAATGAAATCGACTGCAAAGGTTCACAACTGGACGGCAGAAATAGTGTGTGTATAGTAATTTAGGTAATACTGCTGCCATCGTGGTGTTGGTAGAAGTGGTATTTAACCCTCAAGGACGGAAGGTCACTCCAGCTGAATAAAATCGTCTGGCACCACAAACAAGAAAACAGTTAAGATTTTCATTCCGTGAAATTTTTTCAACTTCTTTTGCATGATGTATTTTTTTTCCTGCTTCCGCATCACTTTTATGCACCTTAGAATAATGCCCTGAACACAGAGAGTTTATTGAGAGAAAATTATACCTAATCCTTCCGGTTCAACAAGCCTCTTCTGAGTTGCATAAAACCATCTAGATACAACTTGAACAAAAAAACATATGAGCGACTTCTGGTATAACTTAAACCCTGCTGGAAAAAGTATCAATAATATATTTGTACATTCACAAAATGGTATTGTTACTGTGTGATGGACTTATCCCTTTCAGCCCGTGGACGTCAACTGTTTTACATTATTTTTCTTTCAGCTGAGGAAGAGACATTTGGCAGTGAAGGTAGGAATATGAGAAAAATATTAACTCCTTCACTACAGGAAGTTCTCTTGAAGGTGTATAACATATAGGCTACCTAAATTATTATAAACAAAGTTCGTCACCGTAGTGAAGTGGTAACTTCTCAGCTACAGCAGGTCTACTTCATTTTTTCCTATCTCTCATCATATGATTCTATTTTGTATAAGAGACTTTTTGAACTGGAGGAGTAAGATATAGCCATACCAACCCCTTCAGTCAAGAAGGCGTTTCCTTACAAAATAATGTAAGAGGAGCAAGAAAAAAGTCCAATATGGACAGTGAGTGAGTGCCAAACTGGTGAAGGAGTGTGGCACGTAGGAAGACTGCCGTGCCTTATGGAACGGGCTGCCAAGTATTTATTAAAATGACCAGAAGCTATCGATCCCACAAACCTTAGGGGGCTCACCGTTGGCGGTGCTATCACCACACTTTTCACCACAACAAACAAGCCTTATGGGCCTCACGTGGGCGACGTTTTCAGAACATTTTTCATCACAAAACACCGCTGCCACGTTCACTCACGCTGGGCCTCTCTTCCTCTGACCTGCCAGTGACACCACCTTGATATCCTAATATCCTTAGACGCCGTGGGAAAGGCTAGCTGTAAGCTGTCAGTCTTTGTGGCGATTCATTTAATCATGTATTACCCACCTCTACATGTTGATCCCTTCGTCCGTCCTTCCCAGATTTGTTCTTTCGTCCTTTTATCATCATCCCCGCTCTTCTTCTTTATGTGCTGCTTCTCTTCTCTCATTTTCATATCCTAAGCAGCACAAAGAAGGGTGGTTGTAAACTGTCAATCTTACGTAACACCTCCTTTGGTCTTGTAGTTCCGTATCTGCACTATCTTACTCTTCTCTACCTGTTCCCTCCGTCCTTCCTCTCGGCTCTGGTTACTTACTCTCAAAAGATTTCTTTGTTCTTTCTTCCTTTTCCCTCTTCCCCAACTCTCCTGTTTTGCTCTGTTTGTCCTCTTTTACTTTACTGTGCTTCTTCCTCTCTTTCTATATTGTCCTTTACATCTCCCTTATCCTGTCGATATCCTAAGATGGGACTGGAAAGGCTCGCTCTTATTGTCAGTGTTACGTGTAGTACCGTTGTCTGCACTCTGTTGCTCTAATCTGTCTGTGCCTTCCTTTCCTCCGGCTCTGCTTCCCCCAGTCTTCATGAAATTTTTTAATTCCCTCTCCACTTTCTCCTCCAATACTCCTTTCCTTTGTTATGTTTCTCCTTCACTTCATGTACGTTCCTTCCACCCATTTCCTCCATTGCCCCTGTTCTCCTGCCTCTTGCCTCACCTGTACTCTCCCTCATCTACCTTCGTCTTCCTACTTGCTTACTCGTATGCATCTACCCTTCCACAATCCTCTCCTTTGCTGTTTCTCATCCTCTTCATGTGTCCTCATTCCGAAAGAACATCTTTTCTCTCCTGTCTCTTTTATATTATGCTCTGTCTTCCTTTCTCTTTCCATTCGCTCTCATCGTATTTAAAACTCGGGCTTTTCTCCTCTGCTGCCTTTGCTATGTTACTCTTCTTAATGTACTCTGATATTACTTCTCTCCTAGCTTCCTCTACCGTTCTTCTCAGTCTGCCTACACCTGGAAATGGAAGAATGGGAAAAATAATCACCAAAAGGAAGGGAGGAAAAAATGGGAGGGGAGAGAGAGAGAGAGAGAGAGAGAGAGAGAGAGAGAGAGAGAGAGAGAGTACACGGAAAGATGGAGAGGAATTGGAGCGAAATGTCAAGGGTGAGGAAGGGGAGCTTGGAAAGTGATAGCAGGCAGTGAAAAGGATGAAAGAGGTAGGAGAGTGGAGGGACAGGCTGGAGAGAAGATGGGCAGACGGAGCGTATACGTAACTGAAGGAAAAGCTGGCAATAAGAGACGACGAGGAAGAAGCACGCGGATGTGAAAAAGAGAACGGACAGAGCAGAGAAAGAAGTAGTTAAGAAAGTAGCGAGGCATGAAAGAGGGAGCTAGAAGAGAAGAAAGGTAAAATCAGAGTATATACGGTACATTAAGAAGAGTAACGTTGCAAAGGCAGCAGAGGAGAAAAGCCCGAGTGTTAAATACGACGAAAGTGAATGAAAAAGGAAAGAGAGATAGCATACTAGCAAAGAGACAGGAGAGAAAATATGTTCATTGGGAATGAGGACACATGAAGAGGATAAGAAACAGCAGAGGAGGTGCTTTTGGAAGGAAAAATGCATAAGCAAGTAGGAAGACGAAAGTGGGTAAGGGAAAGTGCAGGTGAGACAAGAGGCAGGAAAACAGAGAGGCACTGGAGAAAATGGGTGGAAGGAGCTTACATGAAAAGAAGGAGAAATATAACAAAGGAGAGGAGTTGTCTAGGAGAAAGTGAAGAACGAATAAAGAGATTTCCTAAAAACAAGAGGAAACAGAGCCGGAGGGAAGGAAGGCACAGGCAGATAAGAGCAAGACTGAGTGCAGACAACGGTACTTCACGTAAAACTGACAATAACAGCGAGCCTTTCCAGTCCCGTTGTAGGCTATCGAGAGGATAAAAGAGAAGTGGATGGCTAGCATATAAAGAGAAGAGCAAGCACAGTAAAGGAGAGGAAAACAAATACAGCAAAAGAGGGGAGCTGGGAAAGATGGAATGGGAAGAAAGAACAGAGGCAGTCGTGTAGATAGGAAGTAATCAGAACCGAAAGGAAGGACAGAGAGAACAGGGAGGTAAGAGGAAGGTAATGCAGAAATGGAACTACATGACCAAAGGTGTTACGTAGAGTGACAGTTTAAAACTAGCCTCTCAAGTTCCTGCACGGGATATAAGAAGAGGAGAAAAGAAGCGAAAGGAAATACATAAAGATGGGTTGGGAAGGATATACAGTAAATGGAAGAAAGAGTAAATGTGGGAAGGACGGGGGAAGGGAGCGAGATGCAGAGATGGGAACCACATAATCATATTATGATTTTTCACAAAGACTGACAGTTTACAGCAGGCCTTTCCCGCGGCGCGCATCTCAGGTTATCGGGTTAGTGGCGTCAGTGGCAGGCCAGAGGAAGAGGCCCAGCGTGAGTAAAGGTGGCAGCGGTGTTTTGTGGTGAAAAGTGTGCCGATAGCACCGCCCACGTGAACTCCATAAGGCTTGTTGGATTATGGTGAAGAGTGTGTTAATAGCACCGGCCACGTGAACCTTGTAAGGCTTGTTTGTTGTAGTGAAAAATGTAAAAGCGCCGCCCACGGTGAGTCCCCTAAGGAGTGATGTCATGGTGGAAAGTGTGGCGATAGCACAGCCCACGGCGAGAGCCCTAAGGCGTGTTTGATGGACCGCCATTACATCTTTAGGGCTGGATCACATCCTCGCATTTTTTCTCCTTCTTTCTTTTTTACTTGACAGCCCGTTCCATAAGGCCCAGCAGTCATCCTACCTGCCACACACCTTTACATGTCGTCAGCTGGCAACTGCACTCACCGTCCAAATTGAATCTACACTTTTTGTTCTTGCTCCCCTTGCATTATTACCCGTCCCCGCCCCGGAGGGGCTCGGGGACGGGTATTGATTTCACTCGGTTTTTCTGTTTGTTTGTGTGTTTGTCTGTCTGTCTGTTAGGAACTTTACGCGAAAACTACTGGTGCTATTTTGAAAAAAAAAAAAAAAAAAAAAAAAAATCAGGGATGATGGGCTCTGGCCTTCTGATCACCTGATTAAATCTGGGGCCAAATTGGTCAAAGGCCTGGGCTGTACGGGTATGCCCCCCCAAAAAAAAAGTGTAAAGAAAAAATATTCTTTTGCCAGAACTCCTTTCAAATTCGTCATATCGACATGAAACCAAAACCTAAAGGGGCATCTTTCAAATTTTCGTCCTATATCCCTCAACACATCATGGGGGTCACCCCCCAGTTAGCGGTAGGAGAGTCAGTGTCAGGTGGGTTGGGCCCAAATTTTCAATTGGTCATAAAATGGTCAATTTTCAGCCGATTTACTCCAGATTTGATACGTTACATCTTTGACTAGATATCCTGTCATGTTTATACGTCAGCACTAAAATGACTGCCGGGGATGAGTTTGGTGTGCCTTGGCACCGCTTCTTGTTTCATTAGGTACGATCTCCCGAATTGAAGGGGATGGTATTATTATAACTTCTCCAGTTCAAAACTTCTCTTTTATATTGATGGAATCCCATGATGATAAATACAACAGAATGAAATACACGTGCTCAAGGTGAAGAGGCCACCACTTCACTACGGCGACGACCTTTTCTTATAATTTTTGGTATGTGTTATACAGCGGTAGGAAAACCTTTTTTAGTGGATGGCTTAAAATTTTTCACTAATTCTTCCCTTCACTGCCAGATGTCTCCTCCTCAGCTGAAAGAAAAGGGTTAAGTTCATTACACTAAAACAGTGTTATTCTTTAGTGAATGTACAAATAAATTTATTGATACTTTTACCAATAAGATTTAAACTGTACTGGATGTCACCTATTTGTTTTTACTCATGTTGTATCTAGATGACTTTATGCAACTCCGAAGAGGCATTTTGAACCGGATGGATTAGGTATATCTCTCACCAACGTCTTTATTCCCAAGGCATTATCCTAAGGTGCGTAAAAGTGATGCAGAAGTAGGAAAATAATACATCTTGCAAAGGAAATCAATAAAATTTCTCGGAATGAAAATCTCAATTGTTTTTTTGTTTGTGCTGCCAGACGATTTTATTCAGCTGGAGTGACCGTCCATCCTTGAGGGTTAAATACCACTTCCACCAACACCACGATGGCAGCAATATTACCTGATTTACTCTGACTACACACACACACACACACACACACACACACACACACACACACACACACACACACACGATTTCTGCCGTACAATTGTGAACGTCTTCAGTAAGATTTCGTTGTTTTTTTCTTAAATTACATCGGCATACAGTAGCTTGGGGTGTACAGTTTTAAATTTGTGTGTGTGTGTGTGTGTGTGTGTGTGTGTGTGTGTGTGTGTGTGTGTGTGTGTGTGTGTGTGTGTGTGTGTGTGTATGTGTGTGAACACCATAGCTCAATGAGTTTTTATCCGAATTTGTCCAAACTTGTTGGAAGGGTTAAGGGTCGGGCAAGGGTAAAGTGGTTTGATTTTCAGAACAATTGATCAGAGGTCACGGTCATGGGGCGAGGTCATATGTTAGGCCATTAAACTAACTGTAAGGCACGGGTATGGCACACTCTTAGTGTTTCCTGTTTATTTCTTGCCATCTTCAGACGAATATATTTTGCTTAGGAAATGTGTTTCCATCTGAGGAGTTAGATACAGCCTTCATTAACTCCTTCACTACTAAACGTTCTGCCAAGCTTAACTGTAATTATCTGGCAGAAGACAAATTGCCTTCATTAACTCCTTCACTACTACACGTACTGCCAAGCTTAACTGTAATTATCTGGCAGAAGACAAATTGCCTTCATTAACTCCTTCACTACTAAACGTTCTGCCAAGCTTAACTGTAATTATCTGGCAGAGGACAAATTGCCTTCATTAACTCCTTCACTACTAAACGTTCTGCCAAGCTTAACTGTAATTATCTGGCAGAAGACAAATTGCCTTCATTAACTCCTTCACTACTAGACGTTCTGCCAAGCTTAACTGTAATTATCTGGCAGAAGACAAATTGCCTTCATTAACTCCTTCACTACTAGACGTTCTGCCAAGCTTAACTGCAATTACCTTGCAGCAGGAAAGTAAAGTGACAAATACTTCATGGAGCTGAAGGTTTAAAATATAATGAGGAAGAACAAGAGTGTGTGGCAAAGAGAGCGATGTACTTTGTAGATCAGTTCAAGAATCATTTATAATACTATCATATTGAAACAAATCATAAGAAACAGAAGTGAAAAGAGAAAAAAATATATATATAGGGAGAATAGAGAAAAGAACTAAAACTTAAAAAAAAAAAAAAAAAAAAGAGGAAGAGGAACAATATACAAAGTGAAAATTGGTTAATAATACAGAGAACAAAGAGGAAATTATATGAAAATGAATAAAGAATAATGGTGAAGAAAAGTAATTATAAGTAACTGGAAAAAAATTAAGCAGAACAAGACAAGGATTAAAGAGACTGATATGGATCTTTGATAGTGCCTGACTCTGCCATTAAGGTATTTTTACATGTACGGTAGGAGGAGGAGGGAGAGGGGAAGTAACATGTCAGGAGAAAGAGAGAGAGAGAGAGAATTTACCAGCTTCTTAGATTCTCTCTCTCTCTCTCTCTCTCACACACACACACACACACACACACACACACACACACACACACACACACACACACACACACACACACACACACACACACACACACACACCACCGTTTACACCTCTCCCTCTAATTTCACCATGCTAATTGCTTCGTAGTAGCTGGCACGCTAGAGTTGGTTATGCACAAGGGGGAGTTGTGGGGAGTTGGGAGAGTGTTCAGAGATTTTTTTTTTTTTTTTTTATGTGTCCGACTCTGGGCATAGGCTTCATAGCCTGCTCCCAAGGCCCAGTAGTCCTCCTACCTACCATACACCTCTACATGTCACCACTTCGGCACTAACACCCACCGTCCATATTGAATACATGCTTGGGTTGTCTCATACAGGACTAGTGTACTGGTACTGGTGGAGGTATGGAGGAGGGAAGAGGTATGTGGAGGTATGGGGGAAGATGGAAGGGGTGGGAGAAGATGCAGGTAGAGGGGGTAGAGGTACAGTAGGTGGGGAAGGTAAAGAGATGGGTGGAGTGTGCGAGGAGTGGATAAGTTGTAACGTAAGGAAGGATGCGAGAAGCGTAGGAAAGCAGGTCTAACCCCCCACCCCTCTCCCGACCATTCGATTCATTTGAAACCGATAAGAAATATTGGAACATGAATCCTGCAGTGATGCAAACCTAACACACCTGGTAGATTTTTAAAAAAGATTTTAGCATTAAACTTTTTCTATTTCACCAAATTCAGGAAAAGAAACAATAGTACTTATTTGTGTTGCTCGTACTGTCCCTTACAGGTAAGAAGCAGCAAGAAAAAAAGAAGAGAATGCAAAGCTCCACAGCATCTTAATTCCAAAGATTGACCATTGAATACGTATACATACAACCTTTTTTATTATGTTGAGATTGATGAGTCAGTTCCACACGATTTCTCAAATCCCAGCCATTTATATGTATGCATGTATGTAGAGTGAGAATCCACAGTACACCACAAACAGTGTTTCCCCGAAGCTGCCAGAGTGGGTTAGCGTTACTGGTTTCCTTATTAACTACAGCTGGGGTGAGGGTGAGTCGGATTTGTGGATGGCCTCACCTTAACCTGCTGTACAGTACAGCACAACCCGACTCATGTCACTTGTAGGCAGTTTGTACATTCCACAGGGAGGTTGTATTATTAGCTCAGTTTGTTTGTTTGTCTGTCTGTCTGCCTCTCAAAAACATTATAAAAGAAAATCGAATGGAATTTCACCAAAGTTAGAAAAATGATAGAGAACCATCAAGGAAAAAATATAAAATTTTGAGCGACGAAGTCAAAGGCTGAAAGTCCATGAAACTCACAAAGTATGTTGCTGATTTGGCTGAGGTATGCACTCTCTGAATGCATTTGCTTATTCATTTCTTTATCCATTTTTCCCCAAAATTTTTACATATAGAATTAACTCTCTCAGGCTCAGTTGAATGAAATAATCTTGCTTTAGCAGGAACAGAATAGTAAATTTTCCAACACTAAGAAGGACATTCTTTCGTTACTTTGTAAATAAAGCAGCCTGTCACAGTTTATCTTTGTTTTCACTCATTCATTCATTCATTTTACTTTTCATGTGTTTGAACACTGATTTGTAGTAATTTTTATGCCCCGTACATATATATATTTTTAATATTGCTTCGTGTGATGTATTTGTGACATTCGAATCAATACACCAGAGTTTTAAGGGTTTCCCTGCGCACGATTCCCTTGTGCTTTTATAAGACCTGGTGTATGTGGCATCGTTATTGTATCATGTTTGATTCCTTTCTCCTCCTCCTCTTCCTCCTCACACAGACACACATACACATACACCGGATATCCGTGGTAATATTAGATTGATAAGATGCCGTGAGAGGGTGGCCATATAGCAGCGGCCTTGAGGTGACTGGGGAGGAGGCACAGGTAGGGTGGGTTTGGGGGCCGGATGTTGGGAGAGGGGATGGAATGTCAGTAAACAGTGGTGATGAGTGATATTTCTCTCTCTCTCTCTCTCTCTCTCTCTCTCTCTCTCTCTCTCTCTCTCTCACACGCATACACACACACACACACCAAAGTGAAATGCCAAACCTTTCCCGTGGCTGTGGCTAGAGAGAGAATGGGGAGCGGGAGAAGTTGGAAGGTGGAAAGGGTTACTGATAAAGAATAAGAGAGATCAGAGTAAAACATACGCTCTCAGCCTGCGTCCCACGTACCCCGCCCATCATTAAATTGTATTCCCATCCACTGTCAGCGTCTCCCTTGCCTACCATCAGAGTGCAACCCGCCCACGTTCCCAGTTACTCCTACTTTCATCTTTTATCACTACCAATTTATGTCTTTCTTGATTGCTTACCATTTTCCTTTTTTTTTCTTCTTTCCCTCCCTCCCTTTATTCTAATTTCCTCACGTATTTTGATATTGCTCATTCATTTATTTCAATTATTCATCCATTTGGCCCTTACTTATTTCATTTGTTAGTAATATTTGTTTTGTGATAGGTTGAAATAATGTGAGGATGCTCTTGTAAAAATTCTCGTTTTTTCTTATCCATTCGTGTCCACCCAGCTGAATATCGTGGTGTTTAATCAGCCCTAATTCCTTACCCCGCCTCACTCGCTCCCCCTCACAGATTCTTTTTCCTTATTACCCCACCTGCTCACCCATCTGTCTCCCTCCCTCTCCATCCCACCCATGAGTCCCCATCCTTTACTTTACCCAAGCTTCCCCATTGATCACCAGTGTTACTCCACCCACTCACTCGTCTGTCTCTTTCCCTCACTTTCCTTCCCTCGCCCCCTCTCTATCCCTCTCACAGCCCTCTCATTCCCCCACCTCGCACACACCATCCCCCTCTCTCTTTATACCTTCCACCTACCTGCCATCTCCCTCCCTTCCTCTACATCCAACCCATTCTCTCCGCCTTTCACTTCCTCCCTCCCTCTCCAACCCATTCTCTTCTCTCTCCTTCACACCCATTTGCCCCTCACTCTCCATAATTCTACAAACCTTCTCGTCCCTCTCCATAAAACCAACCATGTCCTTCTCCACCCCGCCCACTACCTCCCTTCCTGTCTCTCCTACTCCCTTGTTCTCTCCTTCATGTAGTCCACCCCCCCCCTCTCTCTCTCTCTCTCACCCTTCTCCTCCTTCTGTCCCATCCCACTCTCCCTCTTCCTCTCATTCTGTGCCAGTTACCCACACCCTTCCTGTTTTCCCACTTCACTCACACTCTCCTCTCTAGTATACACTGGTTTATGATTTTCATCAGCTCTCCAGTTTGGTTGATTGTCTTTCCCATTCTCTTTAACACTTTGCCTTTTCTGCCTACATATTCTTCCCTCTCCCATCCACAACCTCCTTTCTCTTAGGCCCCTCCCACCCGCACACACATGTGCATTCGCACGCTCCTTTTCATCCATGGACCCAGCCACAGTAACCAATTTTTGTCGTAAACCCACGCACATCACCTGTCCACTCAGCCACCCACTCCATTCCATACCCTTCCTGATCCCCATAATCCTTTTCATACCTACTCATTCATCAGCTCCTCAATTTTCACCTTTTTACACCATCAACCTTCCAACTGATTCATCCTCTCCAACGCATCCCTTCCGCACCCACTTACTTCCCTTCTAACTGCTAACCACATACCAGTTCACTCCATCCCACACACCCTATCCCTTCCTTACCCCCTGCTCACGCCCTCTCACCCAGTCACTTACCTTTTCCTACCCACGCACCTCCCTGTCTCACCTACTTACTAATTCCCCCCCCCCTCACCCACACACTCACCCATTCATTCATCCTTTCCTACACACCCACATCCCTTCCCCTCTGACTTATTCCCTCCAACCCCTCCCCACTGACAAGCTCCGTCCAACCCCTCCCCACTGACCTACTCCCTCCAACCCCTCCCCACTGACCAACTCCCTCCAACCCCTCCCCACTGACCTACTCCCTCCAACCCCTCCCCACCGTACAAGGCTCCCTGAAAGGCCTTCATGTTTGGAGCCTGTAATGCCTCACTGTGGTGTCTGGTCACTTCGGGGGAGGCAGAGCGACAAGAAGGCAAAGTGTGTGTGTGTGTGGGGGGGGGGGGATAAGAATTTGCTCTCCACCCTACCGAGCCAAGCAGCGGCCATAATGCATCTGCTCTGACCTGGCAAAAGATGGGTGTGAGAATTGCCACTCTTTCGCGGGTTTGGTCAGGGTTGGGCCAGTGAGTTGGAAAATGGCTGGCGTGTGATATAAACAGACAGGCTTTGTCTTGAGGTTTGTTTGTGTACAGCGGGGAACGGGGTGGTAGGTTTGAGCTTCTATGTACTGGGTAAAGGAAGGTCTGTTACACAGTTGCATCTAGGAGTGGAGTCACATAAAACTGGAAGAGAGAGAGAGAGAGAGAGAGAGAGAGAGAACATAATGATGAAGAAATAGATATTGTCCTTTTCCCTCCACACAAACAAATATTCAAATCTCTGCTCTTTCCCTTTATGACCTTCTTTTATGCTCTCAGTCACTCATATCTGCCACCTTGAAGCGAAGAGCGAGGTAAATTCGTCTTTCGTCGGATAAATTTTCGTATAAATTCTTTCCTCACCTTTCGTCACTTCGTTCCATGTGGATGTCTTCTATGTGTTTACTCTTGGATGCCATCCTGATTTAACTCTGGATGAATTCAAGGTGATCTGTTCTCGTTCGCGGAAACAGTGAGGTAAATTTTCTTCTTCTTCTTCTTTTTAATTCGCTACTTTCTTAACTACTTCTTTCTCTGCTCTGTCCGTTCTCTTTCTCATATCTGCATGCTTCCTCCCCATCTCCTCTTACTACTAGCTTTTCCTTCTGTTACATATATTATCCGTCTGCCCATCTTCCCTCCAGCCTGTCTCTCTACTCTCCTACCTCTTTCATCCTTTTCACTGCCTCCTATCACTTTCCAAGCTCCCCTTCCTCACCCTTGACATTTAGCTCCAATTCCTCTCCATCTTTCCGTGCACTCTCTCTCTCTCTCTCTCTCTCTCTCTCTCTCTCTCTCTCTTCCATTTTTTCGTCCCTCCCTTTTGGTGATTATTTTTCCCCTTCTTCCATTTCCTGATAATTCCTCTCGTCATCCTTTAATACGCCGCGCCTGTCCCTCCCGAGCACGTTAAGTAAATGTTGTCATCTTTTTCCCCTTCCCTCGCTCTGTTTTATATTTCCCTCAAACCCCTCCATCCACTTTTATTACCGTCATCTTTCCCTTGCATCCCCTCAGTCCCCTCTAAGCCGTCCTCCCCTCTGCACATTCCTTCTTTAATACTCACATCCTGCGCACAGTCTTTTTCCTCTCGTATTTTTTTGTCTTCCCTTGCTACTCATTTCACTAACAGTCTTCGTCAAAGTTTCCTTTACACTTCAGGAGTTCTGAAAGGAGGCGGTGGCTGAATCGGTAGAGAGGCGGCCTGCAGTCCTAATGGACCCAGGTTCGAATCCCGGCTGGGGCAGGGAACAGTTTATGGATTTGAATTTCATACAGTGCAGACTTTCCTGATCTACCAGATGACCCGCCAACATGTAAAAGAACCCCCGCTAATACCAATACACCAGTCCTTTATGAGACAGTCCTAGCATGTATTCAATATGGACAGTGGATGTTAGCGCCGAAGTGGTGACATATGGAGGTGTAGGAGGACTACTGGGCCTTGGGATAGGCCACTGTCCCCGAGAAATAGGCCCTGAAGCCTTTGCCCAGAGTCGAACACACACACACACACACAAAATCGTAGGCTCGGGCAGGGAACAGTGTAAGTTTTTCAAAATTTGGTTACAACATGCTGTATTGGTCTTTCACAAAACCGACTACCTTGCTGCAAAAACTCTTCCGTCTCACACAAGATAACTGCAACATATTTAATACTGACCGTGGGTACTGGCGTCAAAGTGGTGACAAGTGAAGGTCTGTGGGTTACAGGACTGTTGGGTGTCAGGGAATGAGCTATCAAGTCTATTCCCAATGTCGGATGAAAAAGAATAATTAGTGTTGGAAAGATGTTTGTACTTTTTGTCTGGTTTGGCGGCGGTGTAAAGGAACATTGGAATCCAACTGTATCTTTTTCCTTTAGTACCTGTATCTTGTGCATGGTACTCTTTTCTGCACGGTACTGTCTTCTGCATGGTACTCTTTTCTGCACGGTACTGTCTTCTGCATGGTACTCTTTTCTGCACGGTACTGTCTTCTGTATGGTACTCTTTTCTGCACGGTACTGTCTTCTGCATGGTACTCTTTTCTGCACGGTACTGTCTTCTGTATGGTACCCTTTTCTGCACGGTACTGTCTTCTGTATGGTACTCTTTTCTGCACGGTACTGTCTTCTGTATGGTACTCTTTTCTGCACGGTACTGTCTTCTGTATGGTACTCTCTTCTCCTTTCTTCCTTTTTTCTAGTGTATCTTTCCTCTTACCTGTCATCCCCATATTATTTGCCTGATCCCTTCAACCAGTGAAAATATTTTCATATACTCTTGCTCTCCCTAAAAAGAACTTTTCCAACGTTCTTTTATGTGCATGCACCGCATCTCTATTTTTAACCACTTCAGTTGTTAAAATCTTATATTTATCCAACTCATTCGAGTGCCGTTATTTTGCTTGCTTCTTCAAATGAAGATGCAGAGGCGGCCACAGATGTTATCGTACTTAGTCCCGGGAATCACAGAACGAACAAGTTTGGGAACCACTGTCCTAGTCTGTGTCTGTCTTTAATTTATCTGCAGCTTTGTTCAGCCTGTATGTCCTTCTATGTCCCTTTTCTCAATAGTTATGGATCGTAATCCTATGCTTTTCCTTTGGAATTTTCTGCCAAGCTTGTTCCCTCATTCCACACTTTCCTGCGCCTGTTCTCACCCTCCATCTTCCCTTTCCCTCTCTTATCGGTTTCCTCTACGCTTCCTGCTCTATTCCCACATATTTTTCCTTTTTAACCTCTTTAATACGATGACGTTTTATAAATTAACTCGTACGACTTGATAATTATTCTTGTCTGGGATAGCCTAGACTTTCCGAACTGCGAGGATTAGACACAGCCATCATTAACCCCTTCACTGCCAAACGTTTCCCATAAACTAATATATAAATAATTATTTGGATAGATAAATAAACAACTAAATAATCTCTGCAGCTGGCAAGAATGAAATATATATGGCGTCCTCTGACTAAAGTAAGTAGTTTTCTCACTCACCAGTTTCCTTCCCTCACTCTGTTTATTTTCGTCTCTATTTCCCCCCTTTGCGTCTGCCCTTCTCCCTTATCTCTTTCTCTCTCTTCTCTGCTTCTCCTATTCTTCCCTCCATTCCTTCCTTCGCTTTTTTCCCATCGTAATCTTCTCGTCATTTTCTTTCTCTCTTCTTCATCTTCACTTTTGCTGTTCTCTTCTCTCCATTTCTATTCACCTACCCCCTTCATCCTTCGTATGATTACCTTCCTAAGTTTCTTCTCACTCAAGTCGTCCGCTCATCCTGATCTTATTCGCCACTCCTATTTCTTCACCTATTCTTATTTATCACTGTTTTACGCCTCCCCCCCCCCACTCTCTCTCTCTCTCTCTCTCTCTCTCTCTCTCTCATCGTTTGTGTGGCACCTTCCACCTTCCCAGCCCTTCCTCACTTGCCTCCCTCGCTAATTTTATCCTCTTCCACCTCGCTCCTCCTCATCCCCCTCCTTCCCTTCCCTTGACTTTCTCTGCTCCCGTACTACTCTGCCTTCCAATTTGTTCCACTTTCCATCTACTTCATCATTCCCCTGCCTCTCGAATTCCCTCCCCGTCAATACCTTCAGCCTCATCTTACTCTCCCCTTTCCTTACCTCTCTCCTACCTATCTCTTTTTCCTCTCTTTCTCCTGCCTGGCCCGGCTTAGCCCAACACAGGTCAGCTGAACCCTGCCCTGCCCAGGCCAGCCCTGTCTTGTCTTGCCCTGCCCCAGGATGCCCTGCTCTGGCATGCCTAGGCCTGCCCCACTGCCCGGCTTCCCACGGGCCAGTATGCCTGCCTGCGAGGGGTTAAGGCCTCGGGGCACAGCAGATGGTGAGTGGCTTCCCTCATGAGCACATCCCGTCCCACCGCACCTCACCCTCCACACACCCCTTACTCATATCAGTCACTGCTCACTCACCAGCCTCACTCACACCCACTCACCCTTTACTCATGTCTCAATTACTGCTCACTCATCACCTCACCTCATCCCCACTCACCCCTTACTCATCTATTAATCACTGCTAATTCACTATCTCACCACCCCATTCATCCCTTGCTCATGTCTCGATCACTGCTCCCTCACCATCTCATCTCACCCTCTTTTACCCCTTACTCATGACTCAATCACTGCTCATTCACCACCTCACCTCACCTCCATTCACCCCTTACCCATGTCTCAATCACTGCTCACTCACCACCTAATCTCACCCCCACTCACCCCTACCTCATGTCTCAATCACTGCTCACTCACCACCTCACCTCATTCACACCCACCCCATACTTATGTCAATCGCTGTTCACTCACCATCTCACAGCACCCCCACTTACCCCTTACTCATGCCTCAATCACTGCTCACTCAACAATCACACATCCATTAATCAATTATCGTCATCTGTCAATCACTGCTCACCCACATCTCACGCCTCTCATTCGCCTCTTGCCAACTGACCCTGATCCCTCAGTCACTGCAGATGTACCTCTCATGCCTCGTCTCCATTACTCACTTACCATCTCTCAGTCACTGCTCTCTCTCCCCTTAATCACGAGTCACCTTCCAGTTACTTCTCACTCACTCACTCCATCTCACTTATCGTCATACCTCAATCACTCACTCACCCCTGACTCAAACATTATTCACATGGTCGTTGAGTGAATAGGGTAATTGGCTGCTGTCCGAGTGGCAGGGAAAAGAAAAGGGAACTGCAATTTGTTAATGCATTATTTACTAATCGTCCACAACACCCACCAACATATCGAGAGAACTCCTCCACTGATACCACCACACCAGTCCCGAATTAGACAGCCCTACCATGTATTCAGTATGGATACATGCCAGCACCCAAGTGACGACATGTGAAGGTGTGTGTGACACGCACATGGACTGGTGAGTCTTAGGGAACGGACTGTCCCGTCAGTGTGCAGAGTCGGAAACACATAAATACCTATTCACCTCTCACACATACCTCAGTCCAAAGTAACCCCTCACTCCTCTGTCTGTCTGTCTGTCTGTCTCTCTCTCTCTCGTCTTTTAACACCCCTGACCATTATCCCTCTCCCTTACCGAACCCCTCCCATTGTCTGGTTTACTCCTCTGCCCCGTTATCTTCTACTCCTGTTTCCTCTACATTATCGCATCATTCCCATCATCCATTCATCCATCATCCAGTCCTACGTTTCCCCATGAGGAGCGTAGGAGCCCGGGGCTAGGCAGTTGGTCCTGACATTTAAGATGAGAGTGACCAACCTCACTCATCCCTGAGTGGCATTACGTGAGCAATCAACCCCAACCTTCCCTTGGATATAAACCTTCACCGGCTCAATCCGATTGGAGCACAATAATTACCCACTAAACCACCAGGCGCCAAAATGTGGTTATATGGTTACCACCCAGCGTAGTAAATGGTTTCCTGGCATACAGGAAACCATTTGGCTTGTCACTCAGTGTAGAGTCACCCACAGGCAGAAGGACGAGGAAAGAATGAAGGAATGAAAGACAGAAGAGGGAGTGTAAAGTCACCCGTAGGCAGAAAGACGAGGAAAGACTGAAGGAAAGAAAGACAGAAGAAGATTGAAGGAAGGAAAGATGGAGCGGAAAGGGCAGACACCCGAGAGCAGCACTACATTGAGGGAGTGGATGGTGAGCGTCCCCACTTACCACTAAGCGCCTCAACCTACCACTAAACCTCTTCATTATTTTCTGAGGTATCTTAACACTCTCTCCCTTTCTCTATCCTTATAATAAAAAAAAATGTCTTTCCTGTCAACTTTTTTATATTACCACAAAGCCTCTTCATTACCTATTTCAGCTTCTTCCATTACTATTCGTGTCAGTGTTAAAATATACATTCTCTTCCTTCAGTCCATATGATCTTTATTCCATTACTGTTACTACCATCGCTAAATCTTCTCTCTGCTCTTTTTCCCCATATCTGTTTGTCATTAATCTTATAATAAAAACACAAAATCATTCCCTTCTTCCGTTCTTTCTGCCTCCTCCTTATTCCATCATTTTTCTGTCTTTCTCACAAAACCTGTTGTACCCTCATTTTCCTTCAGTATATTTCATTATTCTTGTCATAAAAACATCTTTCTCCTCTTCTTTTTCTTCGTCCTCCTCTGTGCTCCGTTATTCTTCTCACATTTATCACAATCTCACCTCCACTCATTTCCTCCCTCCTCCCGTCCTCCCTTTTCGTCCTTTGCCGTTCATATCATTATCACAAAATACCATCAGTTCATTTTCCACCTCGCCCTGTTCATTTCATTACTATTTTTACCACTTTCATCTTTTAACTCTCAGGATCTTCTTTACAACGGAACTCGAGCTGTTAACATAATGATTTAATTTCACTTTTCTCCTAAAAAACGAAATATATCACTAACGCTTGTTTCTCCCAACTTCCCCCCCCCTCTCTCTCTCTCTCTCTCTCTCTCTCTCTCTCTCACTCAGTGGACTTGACTTGTGCAAGTGATGGATGGTCATTTGTATATTAGTGTAAATGTTGTGTGTGAGGGGGAGGGGGAGGGCAGTGTGGGAGAGTAAAGTGGATTGTGAGAGTGAGGTGGAGTGTGGGAAAGTGAAGTGGAGTGTGGGAAAGTGAAGTGGAGTGTGGGAAAGTGAAGTGGAGTGTGGGAAAGTGAGGTGGAGTGTGGGAAAGTGAAGTGGAGTGTGGGAAAGTGAGGTGGAGTGTGGGAAAGTGAAGTGGAGTGTGGGAAAGTGAAGTGGAGTGTGGGAAAGTGAAGTGGAGTGTGGGAAAGTGAAGTGGAGTGTGGGAAAGTGAGGTGGAGTGTGGGAAAGTGAAGTGGAGTGTGGGAAAGTGAGGTGGAGTGTGGGAAAGTGAAGTGGGGTGTGGGAGACTGAAGTGGAGTTGGGAGTGTAGCCAAGTAGCAAACACGGGGGAGAGGGAGGACAGTGTGGGAGATTGAAGTGGACTGTGAGATTGAAGTGGAGTGTGGGAAACTGAAGTGGAGTGTGGGAGAGTGGAGTGGAGTAGGGTATGTAGCCAAGTTGCCAACACATAATATTCTCATCATCTTATTTCACATTTTTGATCCTACTCTTCTAGGCTCAGAAAACGTTTGCTCCCATTCCTTAATTATTTAGTTTCCATATCGCATCTTTCAATTTTTTTCTCTATTTTAAAAGTTTTTTCGATATATAACAGCTGCGTTAGCGTATTATACTAGGCTATTGCTGTTGTTTTCTGTCCAAAATCTGCTTGGAGACAGCTTTGAAGTTAACCACCACTACGCCCATACTGATCAACCTACAATGCCTCCTTCCAACACGGTGTATTATCTCAACACTGCCCACTGTCCACCACCATCCACACCCACCTCTGTCCACTCACTCAACAGTTTTTATCTACTCCCACCCACAACACTACCCCACTGGCCAACACCATCCACACCCACCTCTGTCCACTCACTCTACAGGTTTTATCTACTCCCACCCACAACACTACCCCACTGGCCAACACCATCCACACCCACCTCTGTCCACTCACTCTACAGGTTTTATCTACTTCCACCCACAACACTACCCCACTGGCCAACACCATCCACATCCACCCTCTCCACTCACCCCACCATTTTTATCCACTGCTACCCACAACACTGAATTTTTAAGATACGTTTGTACCGCTGGCACCGCCCCTCATACATCGCCCAGCTTCACAGGGTGCACTCGTCCCGCCCGACCCTACCACCGCCACCATCACTGCCCATCCCACCCAGCCCACCCACTCCTTTCCCCCAACACACACATTTTTTTTTTTTTCTCATCCACCTCTAACTTACACCTTAACAGTCTACCAACAACACTCAACTTGACAGCATATATTTCGTCTTGTACGCCCCACCACCACCACCACCACCACCATAGCAGCCCATCCCGCCCACTCCTGTCCACTCATCCTACACGTCACTTGACTAAATCGTCCCAAAGATCAATAAAATCATCTGAAGGTAGCACGAATAAGCGAATATATAATAGACGTCAGTTGATTCAAGAGATCAACTAACTTGGCGGCGCCTCTCTCTTGTTTCCATATCTTCCTCCTTGATCTCCTCCAATATACCTGGTTAGGACGATGTTACTCAGGTCAAGAAAGAACCGTAGTAATGACGGGGTTAGTGAAGGCTACATCTATCCCATTTAGGTTGAAAAATCTCCCATTCACTGTACATAGTAGTCTGGAAACAGCAAAAACAAAATACAAATTATATCCTCCTGCTAAGGGTGTTAACTCACTCACCCGCATCTCTGTTATATTGCAAATCTGCCTCCTTGATCTCGTGCAACATCCCTCGTCACGGCAGCCTCTCCTCACACACCACACCTACGAGTATATTAACTCCTACGCCACCATCACGTCTTTGGATTATGATCACTGGCTCCTGAACACGATAGAATTTGATTTCCGAAATCGTTTATGAACTGGAGGGATTTAATATGAGAGACGAGAGGCCTGTCCTACGTTCAATAAAATCCCTGATGAATGTAAGAATAAACCATAAGTGATGTCATGGGATACTGAGGGTCACTAATGTATGCTGACGTATTTGGGAATCTACTATTGCTATTTCTAGTAGATATTATTCAGCCGCGGACAGACCTTTCAAAATAGAGGGGTTAGGTACAGTATGTCACTCATTAATCGTTTTATAGGGAGTATAATCTACAAATTGTCATGGCAATAAATCGGTATTTTTTTTGTTTTGTTTATGTTTCCGACCTGGAAAAAACCTGACATCTCATTCCCCAAGGACCAGCAGTTCTCGTACGTACTACATATCTTCTCATGTCACCACTTCGGGACTGAGGCCTACTTTTCACTCTGCAAGTATGTTAGGATTATCTCATTCAGACTGGCGTAATGGCATTAGTATTTACCATATGTTTGTATTACAGGCGGGTGAATCTTGTCTAGTATCAAATAAATGTTTTTATGAAACTTGTCATCAAACTTCCCTGCCGCAACCTTGGACAAAACTCAAGTCTTCTCTCAAAAAAGAAATCACGTCTCTAAGTACCTGATCATCACCTCATGAATGAAATAAATCTGTCTGCTGGTACTGTACTAACTACCTCTTGTTCCATATCTTGTCTTCCTGTTTCCATTCTCATTTCTCTTCTCTACCCCCTTCCCGTACCTTCCCCCCTCCCTCCTTCATATGTACTGCTCCCTCTTCCATCCCTCTTCTCCCATTGTCTATAACATCCACCACTTCTGCCATATGTTCATTTCTCTTCTCCAATCCCGTTCCTTTTCCCTCACTCTCGGTCTAGTCTCGTCTACGGTATTTTCTTTCTATTTCCATCTCCATTTTTTTCTCAAGATGGTATTACGTTAATTCTGTTTCACAACATGTCCTTCCCTCCCCCCCCCCTCCAGTTAAGAAAACTCCTTCATCTATCTTTCTCCTCTTGTGAGTCTTTTCTTGCCTCTCCTTTAATGCTCACCACAGCACAACAACCATACAATTTGCTTTTCCTCCCGATAACTGGATAATTACGCCTACATGAAGGCCGACGATTTTAACGTGTGTGTGTGTGTGTGTGTGTGTGTGTGTGTGTGTGTGTGTGTGTATTTATAAGTATCTATCCATCCATCTATCTAGCTAGCTAGCTAAGGTATCTATCTATATTTATTTCTTTATCTATCTATCTACCTATCTGTGTATATATATATATATATATATATATATATATATATATATATATATATATATATATATATATATTACCGGCATATATATATATTCCACTGTCCCCCTTCGACATCAGTCTTATCGTTAATGAGGAGGGACGGGGGAAAGTAGGCTAAATACAGCTTCAAAGAGAATATGACGACGGCGGTTAACTGATGCATTAATGCATTAATCACAATAGCCAATGGGGTGCTGGGGGGGCGGCGGGGGGAGGGGGTCTGGGAGGAGTGGATTGCGGCAGAGAGGGAGGGGGAGGGGAAAGAGAGTGTGAGTGGGGTGGGAATGGAGAGGAAGGGGAGGGGATGGAGGAGAAAGATCGGTAGGGGAAGAGAGGAGCAGAACGGGAAAGGGGTGGGAGAAGAATAGGCTGTGGATGGGGTGGCACTGGGATGGGAAAGGAGAAGTTGTGGGAGGAAATGGGGTGGGGGTGTGGAGGGAGTGGATGGATGGGTGGGAGAGAGGCAGAGTTGGGGAGGTAGGACTGAAGTGGGACGGGAAGAATGGAGAAGGATGGGGAATAAGAGAGTAATGAGGGAGGAAAGGGAGACGAGGGGAGGATGGGAAACGAGACATGTGAGGAGGTGCAATAGGAAGGGTATGAGAAGAGTGGGAGAGGGGAGGAAAAAGAAGAGACTGGGATCAGCGGGTGAGGAGAGATAGACTATAGGTAGGATGTGAAACGGGTAGAAGGGGAGGGGAAGGGGGCTGGGAACGATGGGGTGGGGTGATAGGATGGCATGGAGAAGTGGGGTTGGTGAGAGGAGGAAAAAAGTGGGATGTTGAGTGAAAAGGATTGGATAAGAGAATGATTTAGGCCAAAGTACTGAAAGGTGGGCAGATGGGGTGATGGGGGAATGGGTGGGGGCAGGAAGGGAGGGACACCATTAAGGAGGAGGTGTAGTGGAGGAGGAAGGAAACAAAGGAATGGAGGACGGAAGGAAGTTGATGGGGAGGAGGTGGGGAGGAGGTGGGGAGGAGGTGGGAAGGAGCTGAGAGAGAGAGAGAGAGAAGGAAGGCGGGAGAGTAGGAGGGCGGCAAGTAATGCCAGGGGAGTAACTATTATGCAACAAAGCAGGGTAAATCACTCCTCGAAATTACCATAACGTGATGCTTGGTGTGAAAAATATTATTAGTAACTTTAACACCCGAAAGCAAACTCAACACAGCCAGTCAAGTGAAAAAACACTTAAGAAAAAAGGAAAACACAGGAACAAGACACAGAACTAACCAGAAAAGTCGAATAATAAATCAAAATATAATAAAACTTTTAAAAATCATCAAGAGTAATAAACAAGAAGCGGTGCCAAGGCACAGCAAACCCGTCCCCGGCAGTCATTTTAGTGCTCACGTAAAAACACAACAGGATATCTAGTCAAAGATTCACATATAAAATTTGGTGGAAATCGAGTGAAAATTGACGATTTTATGCCCAATTGAAACTTGGGGCCCGACCCATCTGACACTGATGTCCCCTGCCGGTAACATGGGGGTGACCCCCCCTGATGTACTGAGGCATGTTATAAGATGCAGATTTGAAAGATGCGTCTTTAGGTTTTGGTTTCATGTCGATATGACGAAGTTGAAAGGAGTTATGGTGAAAACACGATTTTTTTTCATTTTACATTTTGTGGCCTTATGGCCTGGGTCTTGGCCCAATTCGGCCCAAAATTTAATCAGGTGATTAGAACGTCATAGCCCATCATCCCTGTGATTTTAGTCAAAATAGCACCAGTAGTTTCGCGTAAAGTTGTTAACAGACAGACACACACACAAACAAACCGAGTGAAAACAATACCCGTCTTCGAGCCTCTCCGGGGCGGGAACGGTTGATAATAATACAAAACAATAACAACAACAATAATAATAATAGTAATAATAATAATAATAATAATAATAATAATAATAATAATTTATATTATAATGATCCCATTTCTGTATGTTTGTTGGTTTGTTGGTTTGCTACCGTAACAGCAAAAACGGCGCATGTAGCGCGCAAATTTTTGTTAAAGCAAGATACCGTTCAAATGATCTAACTTGAAGAATAAAACAATTTCCATTCCAGTCGGGCCTCCTTCTCCCGAGTTCTGAATCTTTTCTGAAGACAGGGCGTGAATTTACATCGGGTGGAGGCCGCCGAAGCCAGTAATAATTTTAAGATGTACAAGAAAAAAATACATTAGTATACCAAGAAAAATAAAAAGACTTGGAATAAGACTATGGATATGTAGAATAAGTAAAACCAGACTAAAACTAGAGCAGCATTCACAGAGCGCATACTTCCGCCAATGCCTCATCCTGATCCATCCCCAAATTTAATCGATTCTTTCTTGGCCCATGTCCCAACCTGCCACAAAAATTTCATTGAAATTCATTCAGAACCTTTGGAGATACTGTACCATAGGATCCAGATCCAGATCCGGATCCGGGTCCGGCCCAAAATTTTATCAAATTTTTCTTGGCCCATGGCCCACCCTTCCACAAAATTTTATTGAAATTCACTGAGATCTTTTGGAGATATAGTGTGAACAAACAAACAAATAACTCTGGATCACAACCAAAATCTAATCGATTGTTCAGTTGACCATACCTTAACCTTCCACAAAAATTCATGAAGATCCGATCATAAGTTTTTGAGTAATCCTGCCAACAGACAGACAGAGAGACAAGCAGACAGACAGACAGACAAACAAACAAACCAAAGGGGGTAAAAGATATACCTGCTGCCGGAGGTAAACAGAATATTGAGAAAAGAATAAGAATAAATATAATCATAAGAAAAATAACAAAATGAGAAAAACCACAAGAAAACTAAGAATACGAACAATAAAGGCGAAGAATAAGAACAGGAAGACTTGGAATATTAAGAATATGAATATGAAAAAACAAGAAGAATGGGACTAAGGCCGTAGTCTTAAACTGTGGGCGGGCGTTCACCTTGCCCTGTCCGTATCATTTGGTAATCTTAACGCACGAAAGGGAGAGCGTTCCCCTGCGAACGGGAAAGGATTACCGCAGCATAGTACTGGAATCCATGGGGAGTCTCATAGCACCCCTTCGCATGTCCCTTCGTCACAGTATAGTAGCCTTAAGCAAAGAAAACTGTAGAATTTGTAGCACCGTATGGAATGTGTAATGAGAATTTTAATTTAATGATAAAAACATCGTGTAAAGAAAAAAAAAAAAAGCGTTTAATATTTTTCTCTTTATAAAAGACTGCTTCTCCAGAGATGGTTAATTTACGAGACGAAACAAAAGTGAAAAGTAAATGCAGGCAACATGCGGTCGAAGGTGTACACCGTGAGTGAATGTAGTGCAACATGCGGTCGAAGGTGTACACCATGGGTGGATGTAGTGCAACATGCGGTCGAAGGTGTACACCATGGGTGGATGTAGTGCAACATGCGGTCGAAGGTGTACACCATGGGTGGATGTAGTGCAACATGAGGTCGTAGGTATACACAGTGGGTGGATGTAGTGCAACATGCGGACGTAGGTATACACAGTGGGTGGATGTAGTGCAACATGCGGTCGTAGGTGTACACCATGGGTGGATGTAGTGCAACATGCGGTCGTAGGTATACACAGTGGGTGGATGTAGTGCAACATGAGGTCGTAGGTATACACAGTGGGTGGATGTAGTGCAACATGAGGTCGTAGGTATACACAGTGGGTGGATGTAGTGCAACATGCGGTCGTAGGTGTACACCATGGGTGGATGTAGTGCAACATGCGGTCGTAGGTATACACAGTGGGTGGATGTAGTGCAACATGAGGTCGTAGGTATACACAGTGGGTGGATGTAGTGCAACATGCGGTCGTAGGTATACACAGTGGGTGGATGTAGTGCAACATGCGGTCGTAGGTATACACAGTGGGTGGATGTAGTGCAACATGAGGTCGTAGGTATACACAGTGGGTGGATGTAGTGCAACATGCGGTCTTAGGTATACACCGTGGGTGGATGTAGTGCAACATGAGGTCGTAGGTATACACAGTGGGTGGATGTAGTGCAACATGCGGTCGTAGGTATACACAGTGGGTGGATGTAGTGCAACATGCGGTCGTAGGTATACACAGTGGGTGGATGTAGTGCAACATGAGGTCGTAGGTGTACACAGTGGGTGGATGTAGTGCAACATGCGGTCTTAGGTATACACCGTGGGTGGATGTAGTGCAACATACGGACGTACTGTAGGTATACACAGTGGGTGGATGTAATGCAACATGAGGACGTAGGTGTACACAGTGGGTGGATGTAGTGCAACATGCGGACGTAGGTGTACACAGTGGGTGGATGTAGTACAACATGCGGACGTAGGTGTACACAGTGGGTGGATGTAGTGCAACATGCGGATTAGGAATATGAATGCAAAAATAAGAATAATGATAAACAGAACATGAATTGGTCGACTAATAATAATAATAATAATAATGATAATAATAATCATCATCATCATCATCATCATCATCTTGAATAATAGCCTACATATAGCACGAATGAGAGCAATAAAAAGAAGGGAATAGGCATAAAATAGAGAATCAGAATAATATGATTAAGAAAAAAAAACCGGAACACGTATAAGAATATGATTAAAAATGATAAGCAAAATAAGAACACGAAGGAAAGATGCGAAGAAGAAGAAGAAGGAGGAGGAGGAGGAGGAGGAGGAGGTGAAAGGGAAAAAGTAAGATCACTAATAAGGCTAAGAGAGAGACGGATAAGAATAGGAATGATGATATACCGGTAGGGAATTAATAAGAACAAAATAGATAATAACAAAAATAAGAGTAAGGATAATGACTGAGAATAAGACTAAGAACATAAATAAGAATAATAATAGGAAAATAGGGGAACTGATAAAAAGAATATGAAAGATATTATAAAGAATAAGAAGAGTATCACGAAAAAGCATACGACGAACAAGAAACATAAAAGCCAAAAACAAAAACAACAAGAAATACAACAACAACAATAATAATAATAATAATAATAATAATAATAAAATGAGAGGAAGATGAATAAGAAAGGATAAGAATGAACATGAAGCAATTAGAAGATGAGAAATATGAACAACAGGAATAATAAAAAAGAACAATAATTATGAAAATAATATGATGATAATGATGATTATGACGATGATGATGATAAGAACTACAAGAACATCAACAACAACAAAGACAATAGTGATAAGAAAAAGATGAAAAACAAGAAGTGGAAGGATATCAATAGGAATAATCAGAACAAGAATAAGAATACATTCACGTCAGGGAGAAGCACTGATACTGGCGGGATCAACACTGAGGTATCTCTCACTCGTGTCAGTGCAATGCAATGGTGAGGCGTTACCTGGAGTCAGTACAAGAGTGGTGCTAACAAGACGGGTTAATGGGGCCAATAGTAATGCTCTCTGCATCACTTAATGGAATAAAATAGTGTGGCCATAGATGGCTGTAGTAAGAGAGGAATCCCCGTCCTAAGAGGGTTAATCCCGCTGCCCTCACGCCCTGCTCATTATCCTGACTACTGTATGTCCGTCTCTGCTGTCTGTACCTTCTCTGGGCAGCCACCAAGGTGTGTTGGGCTGACTCATTACCAACCTGGCCTATTGTACCTGCCATCTCCTAATGCATAATTATGTGTGTGTGTGTGTGTGTGTGTGTGTGTGTGTGTGTGTGTGTGTGTGTGTGTGTAAAATCAGTAGTGCAGACGATAATTGTTTGGAATCCTGTGTTCATGTGACCTTGACCTTCATCATTACCTGGCAAGACAATTGAGTGTTTGGCAGGTCAGGATAACACTATGAAAACAATAGATAAGTTTAGCTCCGAGAGATTCAGCCAATACAGCACTACACTTCATTAGCCATAAGCTTTTACAGATTTTATTTCACATATTTTTAATGTCTATCAGAAAAATGTGGGCACTGAGAGAGAGAGAGAGAGAGAGAGAGAGAGAGAGAGAGAGAGAATGGGAAATGGAGCAGAAAAAGACTCGATGGGAAGTAAAGGTGGGAAGAGAAAAATTTACGGAGAAGCAGTGGGGGAAGGGGGAGGGCAGGAGTGTAGGGGAGAGGATGAAGGAGGGAGGAAAGGGAGGGAGGCTGGAGGGTAGAGGAAAGGGGGAAAGCGGGGGAGGAGGAGGCGAGGTAAGGGAAAGGAGTGTCAGAAACAAGCACAGGTTGTAAATAACATTTCGCCCCCTCCCCCACCTTTACCAGTCCAAGGTTACACTACGTATCCTTGAACAACACTGACACCGTACCAGTTACATCATGCACTCAAATATACACCTAAAAAATGCACATCAATATTCAACATACCTAAACATCCTGTCCTTTCGGCATAACTGCGCAATAGAATCATGCAAACTTCCAAGACTCTCTAAAACAACACTTCTGCATTATTCTGCACAATTATACATACCTCCAAACATCGCCATCCTTAGAACACTCCGCCCAAGCACAGTCTTGCGTTACATAAGCAAAAAAAAATGTAATTTTTGATGCCAGGCAAGCAATGTGACGCAACAGTATATCACCGGAACGCGACAACCTCACCCAACGTTGGTTAAGAGGTGACTCAGCTAGAACTACCGACTATGGGACAGTGACTGATAAGAAGACTGTTCCTATGATATCACAGCCTCGGCATAATAACAAATTTTCCATCATCAAATTTAGACGACCATCAGAGTTTACTAATATTGCTTCTGAAAGAACATATATTTATTTTATTTTATTTTTTTGCTGACAGAGAGACGTCAAGAGGAAACAATAATGAATATTTAAATAAGAATATAAAAGAAGTCAAGACGATCCATTAAAAACATTGCATTAAAATTCTCAATAACAGCACTCTTTAATCGTTTTGTGATTGTCCTAAAATTGCTTTCATTCAGAAAATCATCCGCAATGTCTTTTTAGCTTAAATGGGAGAGTTATTGAATGATTAGGAAGTTAATGAAGAATTAAAGGTACTAAAACGATTAAATCTCTCCGGTGACAACAAACCGACAGCCAATCAGAGACGAGGTGGGCGGGGCTTAGGGATGCGAGGACAGTGAGGTAAGGATGAGCTTGCTGCTGAACTCTTCAGCTCATTTGGTAGTGTGGCGGGTGCAAAGCTTTACCCAATGTGTGTGTGTGTGTGTGTGTGTGTGTGTGTGTGCAGTTCTATCTGTACGTCTGTGCTCAGTGTGTGTGTGTGTGTGTGTGTGTGTGTGTGTGTGTGCAGTTCTATCTGTACGTCTGTGCTCAGTGTGTGTGTGTGTGTGTGTGTGTGTGCAGTTCTATCTGTACGTCTGTGCTCAGTGTGTGTGTGTGTGTGTGTGTGTGTGTGTGCAGTTCTATCTGTACGTCTGTGCTCAGTGTGTGTGTGTGTGTGTGTGTGTGCAGTTCTATCTGTACGTCTGTGCCCAGTGTGTGTGTGTAATTCACCGGGTCGGTCAGGATCACTTGATGGTCGTGATTGTCAGCTTTTACCCTCCCGGAAGTGAGCTGAGAGCTCATATAGTCCGATCTAAGGGCAAGACTGTGACCTTCACACACGCACACACCCGTCCCCTTGCTCAAGGGGGACAGTAACCACCCACTTCGTCAGTGAAACTTTTCGCAACCTGAGCGCGGCGCGAACTCCCGTCCACCAGTTGGCAAGCGGGAACGTTACCACTGCACCAGCGAGCGGTGTGTGTGTGTGTGTGTGTGTGTGTGTGTGTTTGTGTGTGTGTGTGTGTGTGTGTGTGCACGCAATTTTGTCTGTGTGTGAACGTAGTCGCCAACAATATTTCTGTTTGAAATAAGCCAAACTTACTGTAATGAAAGGGTTCTTTGGCACATGTATTTGGTACATACACTGGTACACATAACTGGTGCATACACTGGTACACATAACTGGTACATACACTGGTACACATAACTGGTGCATACACTGGTACACATAACTGGTGCATACACTGGTACACATAACTGGTACATACACTGGTACACATAACTGGTGCATACACTGGTACACATAACTGGTACATACACTGGTACACATAACTGGTGCATACACTGGTACACATAACTGGTGCATACACTGGTACACATAACTGGTACATACACTGGTACACATAACTGGTACATACACTGGTACACATAACTGGTGCATACAGTGGTACACATAACTGGTGCATACACTGGTACACATAACAGGTACATACACTGGTACACATAACTGGTGCATACACTGGTACACATAACTGGTGCATACACTGGTACACATAACTGGTGCATACACTGGTACACATAACTGGTGCATACACTGGTACACATAACAGGTACATACACTGGTACACATAACCTGATATGCTTATGGTTATAGCCTTTTGCACCCAATTCCCTGGTGCTGTTTCGCCCCACACGTCAGTCAACAGCAGCAATGGCTCCTTCCCAGCAGCTGTCAGCCCTGCCGTGTCAGCCTACCGTGTCTCTCCTGACGCCTCATCATAACCTCACCTGCCCTTACCCTCACCGCCATCAGCTAAATTTGGCTGCACAATTGACTCCACTGATTGTCCTCTTGCTGAAAACAGTGAGTGAGCCTGTATAGTCCTTCCACGCGCGCGCGCAGTGTGTGTGTGTGTGTGTGTGTGTGTGTGTGTGTGTGTGTGTGTGTGTGTGTGTGTGTGTGTGTGTCGGAAAAGTTCATGAATTTCACCTGCTTCTCACTACTCTAACAATACAGTACTTATATATTTAAGCAAAATTTTCTAATGATATATCACATCCTTCTTCAAAGCATAAATTACTGTACTACTCTCACTCTAGTCTTTTCTAGTGGCTAATATGGCTCCTGGAACGCTGACACTCTTCTACTTTTAAAATAAAATCACTAGGAATTTATCATCTTTGCTTCTGAAACTTGAACAAAAATAGGCTCTTGTCAGATGCGAATTTTATTTGATCGAGGAAGATAATATTTTTAATCAGTTTTAGGAATGTCTCAAGGAAATGGAAGAAGTTAATACTTTCAGCTGGAGAGGACAATGTTTATGTTTTCAACAGCCAGATGTTTGCATTTGGCTCAGGAGGGACTTTTCTGGTCAGAAGTGTTAGTTACAGTCTTCATTAACCCCCTTCACTATACTGCATCATCATTGACTTGAAAAATATTGTCTGGCTGGGTCGGATTGCAATGAAAAACCCCAGCAGCCCTTTTTAACGTGACAGCGTTCGGATGTGACTCTATCAGATAGGTATATGAGAAGCTACAGAACGTGGTGAATTTTTTTTGGCCTATCTGATGGAGCCATGATTCCATGGGCTTGAATGATGAGTGAAAGGAAGAGTGGCCCATTGAACTGGGCAAACATAGGCTGTCTGGACGTTGCTACTCCTCACCCTGCCCTAAGGTGGGAAAGGACGTCCGGATGATGTTAATGATGAAAAGGAACATATGGAAAGAATCACTGTTGTGTGCACTGCTAAGAAGTACACTACATGATGACTCTTGTGTTCAGTACAGGATGGCATATTCATTTTGTAGAGTCGTGGCACTTAGGTAATTGGAGGGTGCAGGACAGTGGCGAGAGTATGAAGGAGTAAAGTTAAGTGGTGAAGGAAAGGCGAGAGGAAAGTAAGAGGCGGTTAAGGGAAAGAGACGGTGGACGAAGGAGGGAATAGCGTGGATGAGAGAGAGAGAGAGAGAGAGAGAGAGAGAGAGAGAGAGAGAGAGAGAGAGAGAGAGAGAGAGAGAGAGAGAGATGCAACCCTTATCCTTTCAAAAAAAAAAAAAATCAAAACCCGTTAATTTCGAGGTGCCTGGAAACTACGTTTAACCCTTCAACCCAAGGACGCATTTTATTTTCGACTGTAGCTGATTTTGGAAGAGCATATTTCACTTCAAGATTTTTCTTTTTTTGAACTGGAGGTGTTAGTTATAGCATTCATTAACACCTTCTCTATTACGCTGTTGGGCTGCTTTTGTAAACTAATTTAATCTACACTAACAGCCAGAATAAGATAAATATTATGTCACTGGGTTTAGATGACCTTATTGCAGGAGGTAATGACGTCTTTGTGCCACCATTTGCTTGCTTATTTTTATGGATGTTACAGCAAGATATTCTCTTTATGCTGTCTAGATCATTTTACTGTCGATATAATTTACTTTAACTTTGTGTGAGTGGAAAAACTGTAATAATCAAAATACGGAAAAAACTGAAATATCCAAGATACGGAAAAACTGTAATATGTGAAATACGGAAAAAAACTGCAAAATGCAAATTACGGAAAGAACTGATATGCGAAATACGGAAAATACTGTAACATGCAAAATACGGAAAAAAACTGAAATTTCCAAAACACGGAAATAACTAATATTCAAAGTACGGGAAAACTGTAATATGCAAAATACGGAAAAAATTATATATACGCAAAATACGAAAAAATGTAAAATGTAAAATACGGAAAGAACTGTAAAATGCAAAATAAGTCACCGAAGAGGAGGTGTGACGAAATTTGCAAACCCACCTAGAAATACGAGTCAGCTCCCCAAACACTCTTCAGCTTGGGAGAAATTCTGGACTCTCGTCCTTAACTATTAATTTTCGAAATAACATTGCCATTCTCCCTCTGCTAATCTCTTCTTAATACGGACATCCAAGGCATACAGAAAATACAGGGATACATTAGCGTAACTGATACAGAAATACAGTGGTGAGAGCTGCAATACATCCTGCTAAGGCAACCACACCCACGGGTCTGGCGGAGACATGCGGCAGGAAACACTAGCCTCCCAGTACCATATCCTACTGACACGCGCCACATTTCCTCTGCAGACTACTACCATCCCACGGCTCTACATGTCAGCAGGTGGGTTGGCGGAGGGTTAGTGCCCCTCCCCGTAAAGCAACTAACTCAAAATCATACGACCACCCCTTTGGGATTATGGCGTCTGGCTAGAGATAGACAGATAGACCACGGCCGTCAACTGAGGCCGGAAAGGATGACAAAAATTACCATCGAATTATATCCAACGACCAAAGAAGCGTCCTTTGCTCAGACCCTTTAATGGTCGACACAACTCTCTTATTCTATTTCAGCTAAATCCAGACGACTGTATTTAGCTAAGAGTGAGTCATAGGAGCCTGAGGATATTTTGGGAAGGTAAGTTCCTGGTTCATATTTACCCTTTGTGTTCTTTAGTATGTCCTATAATTTCCTCTTTCGTCTTCATTTCCGTTTCACTTTTTAAAACAACAGACAAGAGACTTATACATAGGTAAACAAAGATGTCATATTCCTTAGTACACAAATTAATATTGTCATCTATAAATTATGCAAGATCCATCTGTAAAAAAAAAAAATCATAAAGATCCGGAGAGCGACATCTGCCTACGTAAATGCTAACAGACTCGTAACCAAAAATAACGAGACAGTGAACAATGACTTCCGAAACCAAGTAACAAGGCCTTCGGAGACCAACAAGCTTTTCAGAATACTATGCAAGAGTTTCATAACTGAATGGCTGAATATTAGAGTGAAATTCTTGCCCGCAAAGTATAGGTAGGATTTCCGAATGAAGAGTACAAACGATTTCCACTATTTGCTGTTATTCATGGCTCTATATAGGGATGCCTTCACGTGGTGGCACTGATATAACGTTGCAGCTCAACTGCCTGGTTACATAAACGTCCCTCAACTTCCCTATCCACTCAAAAGTTGAAAGTTGGACTGCAGGAGAAGGGAACTGAAGCTTGCAGTCCACCGGCTTTGCATCACAAATGAACAACAACAACAACAACAACACTAACAACTACTACTACTACTACTATTACTACCACTACTACTGACATTTACCACACTTTCCCTGCGAGTCCGCAGTTCCACACGCCACCAGGAGCATTTCTCTCCAGCCACCATAACAACTATTCCCCATGCGACCAAACTATCCCCGACTACTGTTCCAGGTTTCCCTACCCACCCCGCCACCACCCAACCCATACCACAGCTTCCCTACAGTGCACGCATCTGAAAGTCGTGTGGTGGTTGAAAGAATACGATTGACAAAGCCGTCATTGAAATCATGGGATCAAATCATGAAGACAACATAAGTAGCGTATAAAATGTACCATCAGTGTGCAAACTACTGGAATTACTGCAGTGGAACAGTAGAAAAACGACAAATAAATGATAAATGGATATGTTAAGATATTATACTGGCAAACATGCTTCAGGTCAAAATTACACTCTCTCCGTGCCACCACTATCCTTTCCCCTCCCCTCCCTCGCCTGTCACTCAGGATGGTCACAAATGTGGGTGGGCATTTCTTCCCGGCTGGTTATTCCTACCGGCATACATTCAGAAATGCTCTGCTTTGACCTGCTTATCTCCGGGGCTTCACATCTTTTTCCCACTATATTTCTGAAGGTTATTTCACCACCACTGCGTTTCACTCGCCGGTATTTCCATTTGTGTTTAGCGGTGGCTCGACTTCCGGGTAGTTTCCTTTTAGAATTTAGATTTTCCATAAATGGTTTATGGCTGATCCATCTGCATTTCGTATTTTTTACATCATAAATGTTCTTGGCGCATATATATATATATATATATATATATATATATATATATATATATATATATATATATATATATATATATATATATATATATATATAGGAAAAAATCGTATTTGATCTGGTTCATCTTAAATTTATAACTCTTTTTCCAATTTTTCTTGAGCATTACTCTTGTCCGTTCTATTTATCTAAGTTCGTTCAATTTAGTACTTATGGCTAGAATAACTTGCCCAAAGACCTCAACGGAATATCGTAATTAAAACCCAGTCAGATGTCTTTGCTGTGCCAGATTATTACGTCCAAGCATCTTGCATTTCTTCATCTCTTCTCGCACTTTTCGTTGCACTCACATCTGACTGATTTTGATACACATGATAAAGGCAAATTAATTGGTTACTTTTTAAATAATAACTGCACTAGGCTTAATTTTTTTCATTTTCAGACACAACCATAATTTCGTGTCATCTTTTTAATTCCTTTCTATTTTGCATGATCTCTATCCACATAATCTTAGTTACCGTTGTACTTGCGCCAGACTTGACAACACCGTAACCTTAAAAGCCAGGTCTTCGTCACACACTCCCCACCAGAATCAAGAGTTCACTAACGGGAATGGTAACTATGAACTTAATATTATGAACAGTAATGAGTTAAACACCTATCGCAATTTAAGACTGGTTAAAATCAGCTTTGTAATGTAACCTACGAAATGTTCACAGTAAGACATTATAGAGAAAGTAAAGCGGTAACAGGTAATACCATTTTATCATTTCTGTTATTACAAAGATAATTCCTGTCCTGATAAAGAATCAAAGTATATAATTCTACGCTTTTCAGTACGGAGGCTGAAGTTACGCATCTTGTTTCGCTGATCGCAAATAATTTTATCAAGATCGGATAATTTTTACATGTCAAAGGGATTAAATTAATTCAGAAAGTATCTCCAATAAAGGAAAATAACATCGTAACTTCAGACGTGTGTGTGTGTGTGTGTGTGTGTGTTGAGTTTCTTGGGTGGATAAGTGTGAAAGGGACAACATTCAGCCTGTCGGTATGAGGACAGTGTTTATAGTAGTGTCAGTGTGGTGGGAATCCTTTTTAGGGCATCAGTGTGAGAGAAGTAACTGTTATCAGGGTGTCAGTACCGGACGGATTTTTTAAAACATTCATTTATTTATTTTGTATTTTGGGAGTGTCAGTATGCGAGGGGTAACTTTTTCCAGAGTGACACTGGGAAGGGAATAATTTTAATTAGTTTGACAGTGTAAAACGAACATCTATTTCGGTGTAACAGTACGAGAGGAGAAATATACTGTGCAACATGTCATTATGAAGAGAATAAATATTTCCAGTGTGCTACTGTAAGAGGAGGAAGTTTGTTTACAAGGTTTAGGTGTGAAACATCTTTCGGTGAATCCAGCGTAAGTTAGGACTGTAGACAGTATATAGGCACAAGTATATATCCCATAACACAATGTACAGGATGTAGTGTCTGCTGGAGACATACACAGCGTCTCACTAGGAATGTCAATCCACATAATGTCTATCCACAATCTTGTTGTCGCACACCATCAAGAATCCTTAACACATGATATATCTCAAACAGTCTTTTAGTCCAGACAACCAAAAATTTCATGACGTATTCAAACACGTGGAGTAACCAGTGTTACGAGGAGTTATCCCTTATTTCATACAGTACGTTTTCTTTTGTTGTGTATCATGAATGTAATGAATATTATGTTTATCATTGTATAATGTGATTGTATATTGTGTTGGAGTTTATCTTTGGAGAATGTAGAAATGAATTAATATTTGTGAAGTTGTTAAGGGTTAACATGTAAGGTTATGTTGTTGTATTGTGATCCCGTTAGTGAGAGATATGTATGTACGAGGGGAGAGTGCGTGACTTCTCTCTCTCTTGGTGGCTGGCGGCGTGCGAGGAGCTGATCTGGGTTTCTGCTCGGGTGGGCGTGTTGGAGGAGACACGTGGTGATTTTGGGAGAGCAGCGTGGTCACACAGTGTGAGGTGTTATATAAGGGAAGTGGTGAGATAATTATGTGAATATATTGATGAGTATTATTTGTGGGAGGAGAATATACAGGTGATGGAGAGAGAGAGCGTGGTGTGGGTGGCCACAAGATAGCCTATGGTGCACGTGGTGGTGTACTTGTGATAGTGGAGATTATTATTGTGTGAACCATTGTGGAGTATTTATGTGGTCAATATTATAGAGTAACATGTGAGGGAGAATGGTTAATTATTTTGAGATTATGGTTATTATTGAGTGTCATTTGGTGTTGAGAAGATCATTGTGGGGATATAGCATAAGTGATCTAAGCATATTCTTTATTTTGAGTATCAGAGTGTTTATTTGTAAATATATGTAAATAGTGTAGTAGACTATTTCATTATCATTGATGGTGTGATGGATGATACAGTATTTGTGGTGGAGATATTTCATGTTGCTATCCAGCTGGCCCGGGAAATGAGGAGTTGCAGGCCGAACGAATTTCTTGCTGTACCTAACTATTGCAGCGTGCTTGAGGAGTGAGGACAGCTGGGGACGTAACACCAGCCTTAGTCGGTCAGTCCACGTGAATGGAAATCCACCACTCACTTCATCACACAACACATCCTCTTCAAGCTGTATATAATGTCGGAGAGACTCCCTTCAGATCAGAAGGGGTTAGAGAAGGCCCGTGAACACAATCGGGGCGGAGGCAGAAGATAGGGTCACCTAGGAGGCTTGCCATCACGCTACGTTACACTGTAAATCACAATTCGATATAACTGCAATAAACTCCGTAATCCCAGAGTTGCTCTGTAACTCACCTCACTTATGATACACAAAGGGGGAAGGTCAGAAAGAGAGAAAGGGACCTACCTATTCACTCTAGCCGACGACACACCGTGCAATAAGCAGCGATAGGTTCGAGCTATACTACGTCTCCCAACTTCATACTGGCAGTGCTTCGACGACCTACAACAGACCTTCCCTGTCTCCCTTCAAGTACCTATGACCATGCAATCGAGAGGACATCTTCATCGGAACATCTTTTTATTTTGTTCTTATCCATATTGTTATTCGTGTTATTTTTCTTCTTCATCTTATTATTGTTATTATTATCATTATTTTTTCTTTTTCTTTTCTTTTTTTTTTTTGGAAGTGGACTCATAGCATGCATGAAAACTACACACCTGCCTCGCGGAAGGGGGGGAGGGGAGGGAAGTGAGGGGAGGAAGGGGGGTGAGTACAGCATAGATGATGGGAGGTGGCTAGGAGGAGAGGGGAGTGATGAGGTGGGTGGAAGGTGGGAGGGGTGGGGTGGTTGGGGCGGGGAGATCTAGGGTGGTGGAAGGGGGGCGGTATACAGAGAGAGGGAGTCGGGAAGGTGAGAGAAGAGATGAAACAGGTATATAAGGGAAGGGAGAGGTGGGGTGGATTAGGAAAGGAAAGGAGATGGAGTGGAGGGATGCAGGAAATGCCAGGGTAGGGGAAAAGGGTGGTGGTGGAGAGAAGAAAGAAGAACCTGGAGGGAAGGGTGTGCAAGGGTGGTGGCAGGTCTGAGGAGAGGCCATTTGTCTTGTGCCACGCGGGTCAGAAGTAGAGCCATTTTGCGGGGAATAGAGACAGTCACTTGATGATGAAGGAGGGGTGGGAGGGGGAGGGAAGAATAATCCCGAGACAAAAAGAGAGAGCGATGGCTATACATGATATGAACATGAAAGTGATGATGTATTAGGACGAAGAAGAAAATGGATGCGGAAGGGAAGGTGATGTATGAGGGCAAGGTAAAAGATGTATGAGAAAGTGCACAAGGCAGCATCTTAACACTGACACAGTATTTACCAAATACTGCAAATAATCCAAGTTACAATATTCCTTTTGATCGTTAGCGGCCCCACTATCCACTCACTCGTTGTAGTGCTACCTACACATGACTTTACAGTAGGTGGCGATTCAAATGTTCCCCTGTTGTTGTTATTGTGTAATCCCCATCTGCGCCTGGCCAAGCGAACCCATCAACCGCAGGAAAGCAATCCCTCTTGTACCTGTAGGCCTGTTCCCTGCAGTGAACTGATGTATCCTTGCGGCAGCCACAGGAAAGCACGGGGAGGAGTGTGGAGGTTTGGTTCCCTGATGGACATCGCATTAGCGTCTCTCCACCCACTTAACAGGGGCACCATAATAGACTCCACATTACCCTATTATCTGGATACATTGTTACCACCCAGCGTTGTAGATGGTTTCCTGGGTTAAAGAAAACCAACAGATTAGACATTCAGTGTACAGCCAAGAAAGAAGAATAAAAAGTTACTGGAAGGATGGAAGCAAACAGGAAGAGAGGAGGCCAGACACAGAAGAAGAATGATAAAGGTGAATGAAGAAGCAGGCAGCACTACCTCTTTTAAACAAGCGACAGCGTTAATATTTTCACCAGTCTCTACACTTCTGAATAATATCGGCAAACCGGATAAAATTCCACGAAAAATAAACCGAATGAACACACTGAGTATTAAATTACTACCTGTATTACCAAAAAAAAAAAAAAAAAATCATTAAATAACAACATACCGCTGCCGGCCAAAATCAACTTTACAGTAATCCTTTTATGAATGAATGAATGACATGCCGGTATCAGTCAGCGAGCACAATATTATTTCTAAAAACATAATGCACTTCCAACAAAGCATAACTGATCTCTTCTGATTGCTATTTGAACTATTGGACTGAAAGTAACCTGGTTGTTTCCCCAGTGTGATAATATGTAAATAATATAAATATCATTGCAAGAATATTAACCTTAAACCTTGAAAATATGCATCTGGCACGTAAATAGTCTTGATTACAGTCAATAATAAACGGATCAATGCTTTACGGTTTCTCATTTAACATATTGTCGCAGATAACCCTTTCATTTCCATGGCAAAAGTGCGGAATTTTGCCTACGTGACGCCATAATTATGATCTAATACAATAGAGATAAATCGCTGGCAATGAAAGCGTTCAGTATTTTGCTCAAGCTAACGCCAGAAATTGTATTCAGCGGAGGAAATTCCATTAAACCTTGAAATTTAATAGTTATTGCAATTCAAGGCAATATTTGTTAATCCTTTCACTGGTGTGGTGGCAAGTCGGTATTTCATTCCGGCAAATGTCAGCCAAATGATAGCAGCATCAATGAAAGGTTATACCTATTATGAAATTTGTAGATTAACCCCCCCCCCCTTTTTTTTTTACTGGTTTGGTTGTAGATATGAAATTTTCTGGCAACGATAGGCAGTTGTGCGGAGCCAAAGAAAACTCATCACTGCTAGATACTTAAAGCTTAGGCATATTATTAAATTTCCCAGTATCTTTTCACATACCAACATTTCAGACTGCCGGCCTCTTCCTTTCATCTACAAATTTCCCAGAACAGTTTCTTTTTGGGAACACTGCACAGATTCATCAGTATATCATGTTAAAGTACTCGTGTTATCTTCAATATCCCGTAGGATGTTTACTCTGGACATCCCCTGACGAATTTATCCGGCTTAGGACTAATGACTAAGGTGAAGGAGAGTAACAGAATAATTGGTTTCTTTCAGTGCACTCTCTCCTTTCTGCAGTTCCTTCAGACCTAAAACAGCGTACGCATTTGATCTCTTAGTGTTTCATCGTCACATCATCATCATCATCATAACTTCTCACTAATACATCAGACGGCAGTGATCCAGAAATACGAAAACATAACTGCAAGTAAACAAAGGACAGAATGGCTTAAGGAAACAAGCAACACATCCTCCCATTCATCACTCATTTGAAATTCTCACTTCAACCTAACCGTTAAAAGGTCTACATTACAGTGGTCTTAACATTTTTTTTATAATTTATTTTTCGTTTATTTATTTTTTATTTACTGTTTTTTTACCAAGCCCATTCCGTCGTCAACGAAACTAAATATGGGTTGTAGCCGTTCTAATGGGCATCTCCATACACACTTCATCTATCCATTTCCGTCCATCCCCAGTTGCTTCCTCAGTCTTCCAAACCTGGCTAATAAATGTACATCGACTTTCTTCTTGGCATTCTACGTCTCCTCCCCAAACTTTCTTTTTAGTGCAAAGAAGAAGGAACCAAAGGCCAGGGACCTGCAAACTGCTCCCTCCAAGAAAAAACAATATCCATCTATCCCCATATACACCCTGCACCGCCACGCTATTCATATACATTCATTACACTACCATCTTAACACATCCTCTGCTATCCTTTCGTCAACAGACTTCATTGCTTCACACCTTATGAAAAGCTCGTTACATCTTATATTGCCCATCCCAGGCACCTCACATACATCAAGTCGCTTTTTCTTTGACTGCTCAAGTACAGATTTTTTTTTTTTTTTAATGAAATTGTCAAAAACCACCAAGGTGCGGCAGGAATAACTAAAAGAATGTTACAGCAGTACAGGGATTGACGGAGATTTAAAAAAAAAAAATACATTCCTTTCTAAACCGTTCAAAAATTGTCTTGGAGGCGAATAATAAAAAGAAAAATGTTATTGTAGTGAACGGGTTATAGATAATCGTTTTAACCAATTCAGTACGAGTAGTCCCTCTAAAATTGTCAAATATCGTCACTGGATAGCCACACACACACACACACACACACACACACACACACACACTCTCTCTCTCTCTCTCTCTCTCTCTCTCTCTCTCTCTCTCATTGTGGTGAGGGTAATATTTCATTCTCATAAAACACCGAGTCGGTAATGTAATTCGCAGGTCATGCTTACAGGTTCAAAATACACCTAAGAGTCACGCTGTTAGTCTAATGATTCTCTCTCTCTCTCTCTCTCTCTCTCTCTCTCTCTCTCTCTCTCTCTCTCTCTCAGCACGGAGAATACAATAATTTCTCTACCTACAGTATATTCTACCCCTGGTGGCTGAAGTGAACCTATAAAATAGAAGCTTCCTCAATATAACGCCATGAAGGTGTCAAGAGCAACCTGCAATTTCTCTTATGAATACGAAAAATTAATATTCTTAACACAAAGCACTTTTCAGTATAATTAATGAAGGCTGAAAAGGTAAACCCGGTAATATAACTACAATGTATAGGTATGTCCAAGAGAACGATTAATGGCGCTTCGTCATCACAATAACCAATATTATTCTAATTAACACACGACCCATCTGGCCATTACCCCAGGCGTTAGATTACCTCCCCACATTTACATCTGCTAGTAACCAAACTAATGGCATTAAAAATTAATGCTGACAGAAGTGGTACCGGTATAATAATCCACAGCCAAACTAGGGCGCCATTTTTCCCATTACATTCTTCAGCTTCAAGGAGACTGGGTCAGCACAGCGTTTGTAATTTTCCTTTTCTCAACTCAGTGTTTATATACCTTTTTCACCTTAGCTTGGCCCAGATATTCGTCCTTTTTTAGCTTATTTCACGTAGCTCAGTGGCAGTAAAAGACAGTGCTATGTGGCTCAATATTCTTTCCATAGCACTTCTTTGTGACCAGCACCCTATTCTGGTGTTAATCTTTTGTTACAACTCAGCGCTAAAGATGGAGAGATGGCAATTTGAGGTCAAGTTAGTGTAAAAAGGGTATAGCGCTTCTCTGAACCCCTTGGGTACGATGACGCTTATTCTATATAATTCCGGCTACCTGTAGACGATTTTCTGTGGCTCAAGAAGGACCCTTTCAGATTAAACGACATTAAAACAATTACCTGCTGACATCTTCACCGCTATAACGATATCCCATTTTATACTTGCTACCGCCAGTCTGTCTTGCATGGGCCAAGAAAGTCATCGTACTGGCAGGGTTGATGTTTATCCTCGTGCTGAATAGACACAACATCCAGGTCAGTCATTAGTAAAGACCATAATGTACGTACACCTGTTGTCAATTCTTTTTAAATCACGGGGTTTAAGAACTGCTGCGAGACCCAAGCATTCTTTACCCAATTTCAACACTGGCTTAGCAAACTCTCGTAAGGTTCTGACAGTTTCATAACAGTGTAAAGGAATGACTGGCCTAGTTGTACTTCACGTTCATATGCATCGGACTATTTCCTACCAACATTTAATTTCCGACCCCATCATACATATGACGCTCCCTCCACCAAAAGTAAGGATCAGGGAGAGAAACTGGACTGTGGCCATCCGTATTATCCATACATCCGTAACATTAGATAATTTCCTTCCTCCCCAGACACCGTTCTCTTCTTAATAACGCAGTCAATTTTCTTTATTAAGTATTAATATTTTCACATAAAATTTTAGCCGCACCCCCTCAGCATCAAGGAATAGTTTTTCTCCCAGTCCATATCTGCTTTGTGCTTTAATATTCTGTTAGCTCCCATTACATACTAAATCCTTTATCATCATCATCATCATCATCATCATCATCACCGTCTAATCCTGTGTTGCCCCATTAGGAACGTAGGAGCCCAGGGCTAGGCAAGTTGGTCCTGACATTTAAGATAAAAGCGACCAGCCTCGCTCAACCCTGAGTAGCATTACGTGAACAATATACCCGAACAATCCCTTGGATATAAACCTTCACAGGCTCACTCCGATTGGAGAGCTGTAATTACTCACTAAACCACCAGGTGCCACAATCTGGTTATATGGTTACCACCTAATGTAGTAAATGGTTTCCCGGTGTACGGGAGACCACTTGGCCTGTCACTTAGTGTAGAGTCACCCATAGGCAGTAAGATGAAGAAAGAATGAAGGGAAAAAAGTCAGAATAGGGAGTGTAGAGTCACCTGTAAGCATAAGGAAGAGGAAAGAATGAAGGAAAAAAAGACAAGAGGAGGGAAGGAAAGAAGGAAGGAAGAGAAGAAACGGCAGTCATCCGAGAGCAACACTACATCGAATGAATGGATGGTGAGTGCCCCCACCTACCACTAGAAATCCTTTAACCCATCACGTCCCGACCACTTTCGCACCTCCGACACCCCCCAGTCCCGACCATTTTTGGAAATATTTTTTTTGCCTAAAACCTCCGCTTTTGGTGAGAAACATTGAAAATTCATAGAGAAATCGCTAACCTGAGGTTTAAAATACTCGATACAGGTAGGAGTACCTCCTTACCTTACAGGGTTTTCTATCAAGCTGGCTGCAAAGAAAACGAGTTCTATGGGAGGAAAACTATTCCACACCAATCCTAAACGGTATTTATATATTTATTTGGTACGAATTTATATGTAGTATGAGAGTATATTGGTTTTCAAACAGTAATATAGGCATTATAAGCATTGCTTCAATCACTAACTCATCACCATTCCTGACCTTCTTTTGCCACATTACCTGATCATCATTTCTGACTGTTTCTTCCTCTAATGCTATGTAAACTTTGTCCTCTACATTGTCATCGATTGGGGAATCACTCTGGCCCTGAATGTCTTTATTGGCCAGGTCACTGGCAACAGGTGAATTGCCGAGACAATGGCGTGCGAGGGGGGGGAAGGTTATGCGGTGTAAGGCATTGTCCCTACTTGGCATCTTGTAGAGGAATAGAGGAAGGTGTCCCGTGTACACGTACGAAAAATCACTCGCGAAAATTGAAAATTGTGCAAATTAGGGACCTTGCAATTGCAAAACGTACCAGTACATTGATGGGACTGGCAAATGCAAAATGTTGCAACATATCCATACGTCGACGGGACATCTCGGGTTAACATGTCATATATTACACCTTTCTTTATTACACACCCACTTCCCCACATCTGTCTTTCTCATGGTTCGCAGCAGGATTGTTACCTATGTGTTGGGTGGTAAACACAGCGGTGACAGGGGACTGTCGGTGCCTTTTTGGTCATCCTCTTACTGTAGTCAGTAATGAGTAGAAGCAAGAAGAGAATTACCATGCAGACCCATCAGCAAGCACTGTTACCAACTAAGGAGAGTAATGCTCATAACAACAGCTCACACGAAGGATATAAGTTCAAATATTATATTACCACCTATTTATAAATTAGCTTTTCTTCCAGGCTCTCACCTTTGGTTCTTTCTTTCAACACAATATGTTCTCTTCCCCAAACAAAACTTTAACTCCTTCAAGAAGATGGCGTGATGAATTCCTTGATCCTGCAGGGACTCTTGTATGCTGAACTGTTTGCTAGCAGCAAGAATTAATTACTGTTAAGAAGCGGGATTTGCCAGTTAGGTGCTCGAGAAGCTTCTCGGCATTTTCCGTATGGTAGTTCCGATATCGGTACCAGTCAGAGTTGCCAGTTTCCCTGCTGTTTGTGAACGTAGTTATTTAGTAAGTTATGCATTTATTTTTATGCTCTTTTTCTCAATAATGTTTTATTTACATGATTGTTTGTTAAATTATGTAATTGAAATTAAGTTTGTATGGTAAATAATTTATTGTGATATGTCTTTGAGAGAGGTGAAGTCAGTGAATGTACAGCGAGGTTGGATGGTGAGGAATTGGAAAATGTGAGTACGTTTAAGTACTTGGGTAGTGTGATGAGTAAGGAAGGAGGTTTGGAGGGTGAAGTGCTTGAAAGGGTACAGCAGGGAAGAAAGGTTGCTGGTTCTTTGAAAGCAAGGATAAGAAACAGGGAAGTGAGCATGGAAGTGAAAAAGTTACTACATGACAGTATTGTGATACCAACTCTAACGTACGGAAGTGAAGCTTGGACGTTGTTGGAAGGACACAAGTCAAGAGTGAGAGCAGTGGAAATGAGTTATTTAAGAGGAGCCTGTGGAGTCACATGGAGAGATAGGCTGACGAATGAGGATATAAAGGAGCGTTTTGGTGTTGATGTGGATGTGATAGGAAGCGTTATGAGGAACACACTGAGGTGGTTTGGCCATGTGGAGAGGATGGAGGGTGAAAGACTGACGAAGAGAGTGTATGTGAGTGAGGTGGAAGGGGGAAGAGGGAGGAGGAGGCCGAGGATGAGATGGAGGGATGGGGTGGAGAGATATATGAGAGAGGGGGGTGTGAGTTGGGAGCAGGGCAGTGAAATGGCGGGGGACAGGGCGACTTGGAGGCGATTTGTTTGTGGCCACCCCAAACGGGATTGAGGCGTCTGGCAATAGATAGATAGATAGATATGTACTGTGAGATAGATATGGTACTGTTTTGGTTGTGTCCGAATTGGCAACTGTTGTTGCTAGGGGCAAGTACAAGACCAGCACGTTCTAGAATGTTGGAGAAGCAAGGAAGGTTATTTAAGGATGGAAAAGGGACTAGAACGAGTTCAGACAGTTTCTGGTTCAGTTTGAGAGTAGTGCAGTGTCAGTGAAGATTGTATATTTTCAGTACTTGTGGAAACAGTGAAATGTTGACAAGCATTAAGTGTAATAAGTGTTGACAAGCATTAAGTGTAATAACAGTGAACTGTTGTCAAGCATTAAGTGTAACAGCGGTTAGTAAAGTTTGTATAGCTCCAGTGCTTGTGAGAACAATGAAGTGAAGTTGGAAAGCATTAAGTTGAATTATTTGGAAAATAAAGACAGTGAACTTTAAGAAGCCAGTGTTTCTTTTCGTCTCAGCTGATCTTGTGTAGTACACACCGAAAGGCTGACCATAAGGAGAACAACTCACTGGGCACCGTCCTTCCTATACTGAACTACTGCTGTTGAACCCTGTGGCAGTGTGGGGTGGGGAAGCAACACTGGTGTAAGGAGTGGGATAATTTAAGGGCTGCATTGAGTCTAATCTTTGACATGGAGCAAGAAGGTGTCCAGACAAGAGGCCAAGATAGGCAGGAAGAGGCATCACTGGGTGCAATTATGAAGCTATGACAAGCTCAAATACAGGCACAGAGGGAACAACAAGACGCTCAACGTGAAGAACAGAAAGAGTTTAGGAATGAAATCAAAGAACAATTGCAGGCACAGAACGAAGAACAGAAAGAACGTTATGAACAGCTTCAGGAGGCATTACAGGAGCAACAGAGGGGATTACAGCTGAGAATGCAAGGACAGCTACATACTTTCATGGGTGAAATGAAAGAAGAACAGCAACAGTTTAAGGAAGAAGTAGATGCCAAGCTAGAGCAGCAGAAGTATGAGGTAAGCAATACTGTAATGTGATGGAGAGTAAACAACATGTAGACGACCAGTTGAAGTCAGTTAGTGAAGAAATAGTGACAGAGTGCGAACAGCATGTAGATGACCAGTTGAAGAGAATTAGTGAGGGTATTGTGACAATTAGTGAGGGTATGTAGATAGCCAGTTGAAGCCTGTAGTTGACCATGTGCAGATAATTAATGAAAAAATTGAGGCTGCAGAGAAACATTGCACTGCTGAGCCTTACGTTAGTGTACAGGGAGCATATGAAAGGAAATGACAGTGTATGGTGAATCATGGCGGATCCCAGGCATCTAAAGGTAGTATTACAGGGTTGAACAATCAGAATGTAGGATTTTAAGTCCCGGCTGGCATTAATTATCATGCCTCAGTTTTTAGGCCCCAAACTGGTGAGGTGCATGGCTATAATGGGGGTCTAATTAAAAAGAAACCTGAGGAATTTGATGGTAAAGGATCTTGGGAAGCTTACCGTGCACAGTTCGAGTTACCTGCAGATCAGAATGGTTGGGATGATAGGCAGAGGGCAGTGCAGCTTGCTACTAGCCTTAAGGGTACCGCAATGGAAATTCTGGGCCAGATATCAGTGATGGAGAGGAACAGTTATCACTCCCTAGTAGAAGTGCTGGAGTGCAGATATGGAACCAAGTACCAGACTGAGGTTTACAGAGCAAGATTCTAGACCCGTGTATGGGCTCGGGAAGAATTCCTACAGCAGCTTGCTCAAGACCTGGAGAGTACGGCATACAAGAAGTACCCTGGAGCAGCACCTAACATGTTGGCTATTCTACTGAGGGACCACTTCATCGGTGCCCTTGATAGTACAGAGTTGAAAGTGCAAGTGAAGCAGGCACAATCAAGAAGCATGCAAGAAGCACTAGCCAGGGCTCTAGAATTTGAGTCCTACGTCAGGTCCTGTACATCCACCTTTCAGACAGGTTGTAGTGCAGGATTCAAGGCAAGAAAAGGGGAGGTATGTGAAATGGAAAATTTTGAAGGAAGGTGCTGGTACTGTGAAAAGCCAGGACACCGGAAAGTGGATTGCAAGAAGTGGAAAGAGAATAGGAGAAGATCAAAGGAGGTTGCTGGTTCTGTGGGAAGCTGGGACACAGGAAGGTGGATTGTCACAAATGGAAGGACGAGCAAGAATGGAACAGTGCAAGGAAATATCAGGTTGCAACAAAAGGGTGTTGGACATGTGGTGAGGTGGGACACTTCAGCTATGAGTGTCCAAATGAGAAGGATGAAGGTAAAGTAGTGAAGGCTGGTGATGAGAGGCCACAACTAGCCAATTTTTCCCAAGAAGCCCCACCACTGAAGAAATGCAGGAGAACCTTGATGAATAGTGTGCGAGAAAACGGAGGAACAGACGGAAAGGAGTGTAGTAGGAATGGGAATCTTGGCAAGAAATGTCATTGCAGGGTTGTGACAAGATCAGTGTCAGATGCAGAAGACCTGAAGAAGATGCAAACGGAGGCAGATTTACAACCAGTGCTAGAGTGGCTGCAGCAGAATACAGTGCGACCATCTTGGGAAGAAGTTTCCAGTTTAAGCCCTGTCACCAAGAGCTACTGGAGTCAGCGTTACCTTCTTTGTTTGAACAACGGACTACTGGAGCATCACTGGGAGACACCCAATGGCCTCAGCATGTATTGGCAACTGATGGTTCTGAAGAAGATCAGGTCTGAGATCTTGGATGAGTCCCATGACCAGATCACTAGTGGGCACCTGGGAGCGAAGAAAACTTTAAGCCGGCTGTGACAGAGGTTCTACTGGAATGGCATGCATCAGGATGCTGAAGAATGGTGTCGGGCCTGTGATGTATGCTGTGCCAAGAAGGGACCCAAGAAACAAGGTTGCGTTTCTCTCCAGCTGTACCAAGTGGATGCAGCGATGGAAAAAGTGGCGGTGGACATTGTCGGACCCTTGCCACTCACTGAAAGAGGAAACCGGTATTTTTGTGTCACCATGGACTTCACAAAGTGGCCAGAAGCCTATACCATCCATGATCAAGAGGCTGCGACTGTTGCTCGGGTGTTGGTTGACCAGTTTTTCTGTCGTTTTGGGATGCCACAAGAGCTACATTCAGACCTGAATAGAAACTTCGAGTCTGTTGTGTTCCGTGAGTGCTGCAAGTTATTTGGGATCAAGAAGACCAGGACGACCCCACTAAGGCCACAGTCAAATGGGACTGTGGAGAAATTCAATTGGACCTGGGGCATGAACTGGCCAAGTACTGCGTAGATGGACAAACAGAATGGGACCAGAAATTACCTGCGTTGCTGATGGCATATTGGTCTGCATCCCATGAGTCTATTGGCTATACCCCTGCAAAACTGATGTTGGGCCATGAGTTACATTTACCCATTGACTTGTTAATGGGGAGACCACCTGGTGAACAGCTGCCTACAGACACCTTCAGCTATGTGAAGCATCTTCAAGAAAAGCTGGCTGAGGTACATCATCAAGTGCTGGGAGCCCTCAAGTTTTCAGGAGAGGTGATGAAGTGCAAGTATGATGCCAAGGCAAGTGAAGTGAGCTTCAAGGATGGTGATCAAATTTGGTAATACAATCCTCAGCGAAAGAAGGGACAGTCACTGAAGCTGCAGAGCCCATGGGATGGGCCTTACACTGTGTTGGACCACCGATCAGATGTAGCATATCAGACTCAGGGAGGCAGGAAGTCTCGTCCGAAGGTGGTACACGTGAATCGTCTGTGGCAGTATCATGGGCCAGGACAGTACAGCTGGGACGTCTCTGAGGAACTGAGCTCACCCGCAGCTGAGGATGTTGAGGAGGTCCAAGGAGCTGAGGTGTAAGAGAATGGTGACAGTTTCCCAAGACAAGAAGCGAATCAAGAAGAGGACTAAGACCTTCCAGGAGGAGTGCACTGTGTGGAGGAACAAGGACATCGTCAGAAGTGGCATAGAAGAAGACCTGATAAGTTGAAGGATTATTTTGTGTACAGTTAGATGATTCACTAGGATTAATTATGTTTGTATATATTGTGTAGTTTTGTTGGGACAACAAAGAACTAGGGAGGGGGTAGAGTTAAGAAGAGGGATTTGCCAGTAAGGAGTTCGAGAAGCTTCTCGGCGTTTCGCGTATGGTAGTTCTGATATCGGTACCAGTCAGAGTTGCCAGTTTGCCTGCTGTTTATAAGCGTAGTTGTTTCGTAAGTTCTACATTTATTTTTATGCTCTTTTTCTCAACAATGTTTTGTTTACATGATTATTTGTTAAATTATGTAATTGAAATTAAGTTTGTATGGTACTGTAAGAAAACTTCCATGTTATGGTTGTCTCCGAATTGGTAACTGTTGTTGTTAGGGGCAGGTACAAGACCAGCATGTTCTAGAATGTTGGGGAAGCAAGGAAGGTTATATAAGAATGGATAAGAGACTAGAACGTGTTCGGTCAGTTTTTGGTTCAGTTTGAGTGTAGTGCAGTGTCAGAGAAGATTGTATATTTTCAGTACTTGTGAAAACAGTGAAGTGTTGTCAAGCATTAAGTGTAATGACAGTGAAGTGTTGGCAAGCTCAATCGGTAGAGAGGTGGCCTGCAGTCCTAACGGACCCAGGTTCGAATCCTGGCTGGGGCAGGGAACAGTTTAAGGATTTGAATTTCATTAAATCAGGCTTTACTGATCTACCAGAAGATCCGCCGACATGTCGTAAAAATACCCCCGCTAATACCAATACACCAGTCCTGCATGAGACAGCCCTAGCATGTTGTAACTTGCTATACTGGAGGGGGTACAATGTATTCAATATGGACGGTGGGTGTTAGCGCCGAAGAGGTGACATGTAGAGGTGTATGGTATGTAGGAGGACTGCTGGGCCTTGATAGCAGGCTGTGAAGCCTATGCCCAGAGTCGGACACATAAAAAAAAAAAAAAAGCATTAAGTGTAATAACAGCGAAGTGTTGGCAAACATTAAGTGTAATAACAGTGTTGGCAAACATTAAGTGTAATAACAGTGTTGACAAGCATTACGTGTAATAACAACGAAGTGTTGTCAAGCATTAAGTGTAATAGCAGTTAGTAAAGTTTGTAAAGCTCCAGTGCTTGTGAGAACAGTGAAGTGAAGTTGGAAAGCATTAAGTTGAATTATTTGGAAAATAAAGACAGCGAACTTTAAGAAGCCAGTGTTTCTTTTTGCCTCAGGTGATTTTGTGTGCTGTACACCGAAAGGGTGACCATAAGGAGAGACCATAAGGAGAACAACTCACTGGACAACGTCCTTTCTATACTGACCTACTGCTGTTGAAGCCTGTGGCAGTGTGGGATGGGGGCATAACACTATAAAAAGACATCATTGCAGTGAAGGAGTTAACAATACAATGTGTTGGCTAATTTATGTTTGTCAGGTTTCACGTCACGGCAACAGCACATGATATAAATAAAGCGAGAAGTCGTTTGGTTTTCTTCTTTCCTCACCATTCTAAATTCTTCAATCCTGCTATCTTTTCCGCATTACACAGGAGTAACCCTGGCAAATCACACCACCGTTCCCCTGTGGGTTTAATCAAATCACGATACCAACAAGACTACAAAATTAATATTTGCGTACTGAAGTGGCTAAAAAAAAAAAATAAATAAAAATAAAAATAACACTATGTCTGGCCTGCTTCCACCTCACTTGAACACAACACAGATATAAAACTCGAAATTGTTTGATTGTACGTATTTTTTGTGTACGGTAAGAAAAACATCTGTATATACAGAGATACAATTCGAATTTGTTTGGTTGGGTATATGTCTTTTGAGTACTGTCAGAAAAACAACTGTGTATACTATGTTCGTCATGTTTTCACGTAACTTTTATTTATTTTTGTTTTGTGCGTGTGTTACTCAACCCTGTAATTCTTTTTGCAATAGAGGGCAGCACAACATACCGCCCTTGCATTGTGGGTTTTGCGTTGGTAATCCAAACAGTGGAGTGTCATGTGTCAGTGCTCTCATCCCCTGCCCTGTCCTGCCCGATCATCCTGCCCTTGTGCTGATTTTTTAACTTACGATCAAGGACGCACTACATTCAAATATATTCACCCTACACCCTTCTCGCTGGTTCTATTCCTCCCTCCCTGTCTCATTGCTTTCCTCCCTGCCTCTTACCCAGGGAAACGCTGCTAAAGGCGTGAAGGCGCGTCACACTGCGGGATGTGAGGGTCAGGTGGAGAGACAGAACTCGTCCATGTTCGAAAGGATCAAAGTTCAGTCCGAGCTGGGGCAAGACGTTTATATGAATATCGCACAAGCAGAGTTTACTGATCTTGCTTTACACTCATGCAAGGAAATATCATTACAGACAGACAGACGGCCATATCATTAAAAACAGAGTATTGGTACCGAAGCAGTTACATGTGAAGGTATGTGGCAAGTAGCAGAACTGTTGGGTCTCAGGAAACGGTCTATTCACTCCATGCTCGGAGTCAAACACAATTAAAAGACGGAGCAGAAAGTATTAATATTCACCAGCAGTGCGAAGGGTGTTTAAGAGGTAATGATGTTTGATGATTAATTCCCTCACTTACGTTCTTTATTAGTCAAACTTGCTGAATCCAAGTTTTCAGTCGGTATGGTGACCCTGAACAATACAGTGATATGAGTGTTCCCTCACTCAGCGGTAAGGGAACATTCATATCACTGTAATACTTCTGTTGATCCCCAAACCTTCCGTATAATAGATACATGTGCCAATAAGAACCCCAGAATACTAGAATCCATTCATATTTATAAATGAAAACCGGCCCTAAACAATTGTCAGTTTGGTGTTCCTTTAATTATACTCTGTATAATTTAACTACGTTATTCTTTTTGTTTTTTTTTATATGTACTGTACGATGAGCTGAAGCTCAAACAGTTCAGGTCATTTTATCTCCTTTTAGATCCACTGAAGATTACGTACAGTTCAGTATATGGAAACGTCTGGACATAATAGAGATGCTGTTTGTTGCAATACTGATCTTGCTTCTTGTTCTATGTTGTTAAGGTCAACGAACAATTTTGGGGGCTGGTACAGGAAGTCAGAAAAGAGATTACTGCCGTTCATACAGTAAGACTACTACTGTAACGAACGATGGGGCAACGCTGTCACTGAAATTATTAAAATATGAATACTCTGCATCATATATTTTTGTCTACCGTTCCTTCCAATACTTCATATTTTTACATGGGTAAAATAGATTTGAAAATTTACTGCTACCGGCGAGGATATGAAAATGATAAAAGCCCCACCGACCTAATTAGCGAGAAACGAATAAAAAAACCAACGAAAAACAACAGAGGGTAACTTTGGTGCTCCAGGCTTCCCCTTCCTGAGTCCTTCCTACTTCCTTTCGAGTCTTTTTCCTCTTAAATCCCTTCCTCTTCCTCTTTCTTAATGCCCTAGTTTTATTTTCTTCTATGACTCGTCTTACTTTTACCTTTTCCTTATTCTCTTTCTATTTTCCCTTCTCTTCCGTCCGTTTCTCATTTTTCTTACACTGTTTTCTTATTTTCCTTCCATTTTTCCTGTCATCATTCCATTTTCTTTCATTCCCATTTTCTTACTACCTTCCATTATTTTCTTTTCATTTCTCTCTCTCTCTCTCTCTCTCTCTCTCTCTCTCTCTCTCTGTCTTTTAATCCCCCCTATCGCGTGGGCCCACTACCTTTTCCTCTAATCTTTCACCAACTTTCCTCCTAATCCACCTGACCTCATCCTAAGCTTCCCTCCTTTCTCACACCTCCCTTCTGATCCTCTTTCCATTTTTCATCTCACATTTTTCCTCCAGTATCGTTACCCCTCATTTAGCATTCTTTATCAGTCATTTTCTTTTCCCCTCATCAACACACTCATGGTCGGAGCAACTCAAGTGTTTTATTGCAGCTGTCTCCAGGCAATTATATTTAGTTAAGAGTGGGTCATAGGAGCCTAAGTGGGTATAAGCTAGTCGCCAATTACCCTCTAATCGTGGGAATAATTCTAGTATTCTATTTCAACACCAACGTTTTTATCCAGCTGAGAGCGCCGTAGAAGCCGGAGAAAATGTTAATGGTTTCATATTTTTTCATTTTATTGCCTTTACTTATACATCCTGACCTGCTTCTGTTAAGGTCCATAGGTTTTTTACTATATTCCTTTCTGATCTAATAGGCTTCAGCTTCAAGATTTCTCGTCTTATACAAAAAGGTATAGTATTCGTAGTTTTCTTTACAATAATCGCTGGAAACTCTCACCAACATACTTCATATCCATCTTACTTCCACCATATTTCATTCCGCCAACCAACTCCATTCCATCAACCATCCCACTCCATCACTCTCAGTCCACCTCACCCCTCCAAACAACACTCCTTTGTCCACTACATTACCATATCACCCCTACCACACCTCACCCCTCCAAACAACACTCCTTTGTCCACTACATTACCACATCACCCCTACCACACCTCACCCTTCCAACCCAACTCCCTTCTATCTACCATCCCATTCCATCATTCCCTTCACACTTCACCACTCTAACCATTTCTCTTCTGTATACCATCCCACTCCATCATTCCCTTCACACTTCACCACTCTTACCATTTCCTTTCTATATACCATCCCACTCCATCATTCCCCTCACACTTCACCACTCTTACCATTTCCTTTCTATATACCATCCCACTCCATCATTCCCTTCACACTTCACCACTCTTACCATTTCCTTTCTATATACATTCTTCTCCACCATTCCCTTCACACTTCACCTCTCTAACCATCTCTCTTCTATCTACCATCCCACTCCAACATTTCAATCACACCTCACGTACAAACACCCCTCTACACACCACATCACCCCACCACACTTCACTTCTCACCCCACAACCCCATCATCTCTACCTCACCCTGCTAACCAACACCATCCTGTCCACTCTCTCACCCTATCATCTCAGCACTACACTCTTCTTACCAAGCATTATGTCCAACTATAGGGGAAGGCGATGGCTGAATCGGTAGAGAGGTGACCTGCAGTCAAACTGGGCCCAGGTTCGAATTCCGGCTGGAGCAGGGAACAGTTTGAAGATTTGGATTTCATAATGCAGACTACTCTACCAGTAGACTCACCGACATGTCGAAAAATTATCCTCGCTAATACCAGTGCATCAGGCTCGTACGAGACAGCCCTAGCATGTATTCAATATGGACGGTGAGTGTTAGCACCGAAGTGGTGACATGTGGAAGTGTATGGTATGTGGAAGAAATACTGGGAGGTGGAGATGAGCCTATGGCCAGAGTAAGGAAAAAAAATAATAATATTCCTCTATCCTCCATTTAATTGTTCCAGCTGTATCACATTTCATCCTTCCATTAACAACCACTATCCACTATATAGCTCAACCCATCCTCCCTACCACCCCTAACCCCTTCAGCCAAATTCCTACTCTCTACCGTAAAACACTTGCATCACAATCACAATCCCTCCCACACACCACAAACTAAACCACCCATTCTGTCCCCTCCACGATCTGGCCACAATATCTTCACCACCACAGTCACAATCCCTCCCCTACACCACAAACCAACCCACCCACACTATGTCCATCACGACATCACTTATCTCACCAACATCATCACCACCACACTCACAGTCCCTACCCCAAACCACAAGCTAAAAATCCCTCACCCTTTCGTATCCCCACCATGATTTCATTTACTCTTCCCCCGTCACCACCACCCAAAGCCAACCCTACCCACCCCACACAACAATACCCAGCCCCACCACCTGTTTCAGTAAACCGAGATTTCTGCCTTATTAAACCAACCCACATCTGGTATTTTGTAGGGGGGAGGGGAGTGGAGAGGGGAGGGGGAGAGGGAAAGGGAGATGAAGGAGGAGTGCTACGGGAAAGAAAAACAGAGGTGAAGAGGAGGAGAGGAAGGGAAGGGTAGACTAGGGAGGAGGATCATTCTGAAGGCAACTGAAGCTGCGAAAAGATGAGAAGAGCTGAATGGAAAAATGGATGATGGGTATATAGGAAAGAAAGGCATAAATGAATGACAGAAAGAAGAGAATTGCAAGGGCATGTAAGGCAATGTAAAGGAATGAACGAAGAAAGAGAAATAGAGGGAAATGTAAGGGAAGGAAAAAAAAAACGAGGGAATACGGGAAATGAGAGAGGAGAAAGGAGGAGAGCTGAAAGACAGGGAAACCAAGAATTAAGTCTAAATATAAACTGAATAAAACACAAGAAGAGAGGCAACGAGGGATGACTGGCCTGGGAAAAATGTTAATGAGACCCACTGGGAATAATATATGAAGAAGGAGAGGGAGAGGGAAGAACTATTAAACATCTGTAATAAGTTGAATGAAATCACCTGGAGACAGCAGGAACAAAATTAGCAATATCACCGGATTGAATATATTGAGACCTGTGAAGTAAACGGAGAACAAAGCAAAGGGAAGGAGGTAAATGCGGAAAGGAGTCTGGGGAGACGTGTGGAGGGTTTAGAACGAGTTATAGGAAGAGGAAGAGCAGTTAAAAGTAAGCAAATCAAGACAGGCGTAAGGAGAATAATGTATTTATCGGATAAGAGAGGGGAAAGAAAGAAAACGAAGGAAGCAGGAGCGGCAAAGAAAAAATCACAATGACATTTACTCTCGTCTGAAGTTGGACCCAGAAACAAGAAGAAAAAATTCTGGTGCTGAATATAGCTTTTTTTTTTTTTTTTTTAAGCAATATGTTAGCGAAATTTGACAAAAGCCACTTAGAAAACACCTATTACTTTTTCATAAGCTTTCCAACGATGTTCACAGGCCCGCTGTAGCTTTAACAATACTAGTGATAACCCCGCTTTGGTGTTCATCATCATCATCGTCATCATCATCATCATCATTATTATTATTATTATTATTACTACTACTACTACTACTACTACTACTAATTCTACTACTAGTAATAATAATAATAATAATAATAATAATAATAATAATCGCCATCATCATCATCATCATTATGATAGTAATCATCATCAGTTACAGGTACTATACACTACAGGACGAATATGTGTTTTTGCCCCACTCTAACAACTTGATTGCCGGCTTATCACCTTCATCAGGGAGGTTAGGTTTTACCTCGGGTTACCTGGTTCCTTCTGTCCATTGACAGCATTACTCGAAAGTTGTAAATGAATTTTGATGAAATTTTATGAAAGTCTGGGGTATGGGCCAAGGAAATTATTTAATTTGGGGCCGGATCCGGATCCGGAGTATCCCGCACAGTATCTCCAGAAGTTTTGAATTTCAGTGAAATTTCAATGAAATTTTGTGGAAAGGTAGGCCTTGGACCAAGAAAGAATTGATTAAATCTTCGAGCGGATCCAGATCCGGATCCGAATGACGTCAAATCCAGGGAACAATGAAATGAGGCTGAGACGAGAGAACAGATACTGGGAGAGTATTGGGAGAAGAGATGGCAACAAACACACACACACACACACACACACACACACACACACACACACACACACACACACAAAGATAAAGGCTGGCAGAATAATAACAAACACAGCGAAAGCCACAAGGAAGGTAGGACGTAGAGATGAGGAGGCTAGGGGCGTTTGTAGTAGGGGAGGAGAGAGGAAGCTGGAAAAAGTTTAAGACAATGATAAACTGAGGAAGAATGGACAGGCGGTGGGACGAGAGCAGCAATATTGGGAGGGGAGTTGGAGGAAGGGGTGGAGGTAAGAACAGATGAAGGAGAAGTAAAAAGGATAACTGGATAATAAGAGACGAATACAGGACTGAAGGTGAGATGAGATGAAGTATACGAGGACTGTAGGGGAGGATAGAGGAATGGGATGATAGGATAAGACCACTACTGATGAGGAATGGCAAGAAGGTGGGTTGAGAGAAGCATATTACTGCAAGGGAGTTGTAGGAAGACGAGGACAGACAAAGAGAAAAATTTAAGTAATGGGAGAAAGAAGGAAAATGAAAAAAGAAGGACAGGAAAGGGGAAAAATGAGAGTAATGGGAAAATGAAGGAAAATGAAAAAAACAAATTGCTCTGACAGGATAAACGCCGTGAGAGGAGTTTGCGAGGAGGAGGTGGAAAAAAGAGTGAATGAAGGAAAAGATTAAGATGATGGAAAAACCTGTGAAGAAAGAAATTTATTTGTGACAAGAGAATAACAATATCAGGTGAAGTGTTGGCGGAAGGAATGAAAGTCAGAAGGGATGAAAGAAAGGGAAGAGAAAAAGAAGGTAAAAGCTATACGGGAGAAGAATTATATGAAGCGGAGACGAAAGGAGATGTTACAAAGGGAAAACCCGTGCTGAAGAAAGGCAAGGTTAGAAAAAATCACGAGCAAATTGAGACACGCGAGGGAGAAAGTTTTGATGGTAAGGGGAGAGGGACTGGTGGTGGTGGTGGTGGTTGTATGAAGGGCCAAAGAAGAACGTGGAGTGGGAGGGAAACTTGCGTGGTAGAGGAGGATGACACACACGTGGACTGAGGTGGATGATGTGGGAGGGAGGTGGGTGAGAAAAGGGATGTATAACAGGAGGAAAATAAACCGAAAAGACATGAAAGTAAGTAGGAAAATGTAATTATATATACTGGAAAGAAGTTATATATACAAAATGTAAGAGAAAATAAGGGAAAGAAAAAGAAAAGAGGGAACACAAGAGACGAAAGTGAGGAGAGAAAAATACAAAAATTAAACTGAGAAAGAAATTACACATAATGAAATGTAAAAAATAAGAAAATAATAAGACACGGAAAGAATGGGAGGAGGCAGAAGAGACGAAAATTTAGAGGTACGGAAGGAGTGGAATATTTGAGAAAGGCGAGAAGAATAAGGAAAAAAGACATGAAAGTTGTGGGGGGAGAATCTGGAGGTAATGGGATGGGAAAGAAATGGAAGGGTGACAAGAGAAACGTAGTAGAAAAATATGAGAATGAAAAGGAAAACATGGGAGAGAATGGGAGGTGAGAAACGAGAAGAAAATCTGTAGGCAAGGAAGTCAGATAAAAATGAAAGAATACAGGAAAAAAAGTATTAGAATAAGAAAAGCAAGAAATGTGAAAGAAAGGAAGGCTAACGAAGAATGAGATAGGAATGTAATGACACGAAGATAAACGAAAGGGATGTAGGAAAAAGGGTAAGAGAAATAAATAAATGGGGAATGAATGCACAGGAGAGGGAAATCTACGTAGGTAAGAAAATGGGAAAGGAAGGTAAGGTATGTAAGACGAGGGAAAATGAAAGAAGGAAGAAATGTGAAGGACGGGAAGCTGAAAGAAAAGGGAGAAAGAGAAACAAACAAAATGGGAGAGGAATAACAAGGACGCCTACGGACGGGAAATACAAGTGGAAGAAAAATGGATGAAAAAAGGTAAGATTAAGAAAGGTGTAGATAAGAAAAAGTAGCCTAAGATTACGAGAGAAGGTTGAGATAAGAAAAAGTAAGATTAAGAGAAAAGGTGAAGATAAGAAAAAGTAAGACAGAGAGAAGGTGGAGAGAAGAGAAGTAGGTAAATGAAAAGATTTCAGTGTCAAAGAAATGATTTACTCCTTCACTCTGAATAAGAAGTATGATAGACGCCATCAGTTTGAAAAGGTTATTATTAGTAGAAACACTTACTTTGTTATTACATGATGAGTAGAATGTTGGGTGGAAATATACGAGTGATTATGATGATAATGGAGGAGACGGTAGACTTACAGTATACGAGTATAAGGAGGATTATGACCACTTCTCTCAGATGTATTTTTTCAGCATAATCTTGATACCTTCAGACGATTTTAATAATATATTTCAGACCAGAAATGAATTCTTTGACCTTTCCTCGTTAGATTACAAGGGTCTAATGTTAGCTAGAAATTAATAAAGAATTCATCAGTTTGAAGGGGTTAAAATTATTAGGAAACACTAGCAAAATGAGTTTATTATAAGAAAGAGATAAGTTACAAGGTCAGGAATGGTGATGATGGATAATGGATAGTGACAGAGTGTGGGAGTGGCTGGCTGACAGGGAGTTGGGTGAAATGTGAGAAGTATGATTGAGAGGCCCAGGGGAGAGGACATGGAGTGGTGCTGGGTGGGGAAAGGCAGGAGCGGCGGGGTTAGGCAGGCGAGAGAAAATGAGGGAAATAATGTAAAATGAAGGTTGATTAGGAGAGAAGAAGTGAGAGAAAGAATGATGGTATGGAGAATGTAAATTGTGTAAGTGGGAAAAATATGGAATAATGATTGACGATGGCTGCATAAATGGGAGATAAATCTGTAAATGAAAATGAATGACTGTAATAAACCTGGTGGCGCAGGAGCAATGGTTAATGCCACTAAAAATACAAAGACAGTATGTAAAGAAGACAGAGAGAAGAAGACGCGGTGTATGTGGAGTAATATGGATTATAGTAAAAAACAGGGATGACGTTAGGAAGAAATAACGTAAAGAAGACGGGCATATTAATGGAAGGGATTGTTGGGTGTGGATATTATTAGAAGGATATACAGGAGTGTTACACGTGAGAAAATACACATCCGAGTGAGTGAACGAAGGAGATTTAAAGCAGTAAAAGAAAAAATAAGAACTGTGTAAAAGACAGGGCTTTTAACACTAATATTTGCAAGTTGATGGGAAGCTTAGCGGTTGGGCTGGGGCGTGGTTTAGTTTGCTTTCCTACATTCTCTCTCTCTCTCTCTCTCTCTCTCTCTCACACACACACACACACACACACACACACACACACACACACACGCACGCACACTTGCCTAACTCCAGCATCCCAAAGTTACCTCCCCACTAAAGAAGAGTTTGGCAAGTGTTATTTAATTAACCTGATGCGTCTTCCTTACTGAAACTACTGACTTGCAACACAGACGCGGGAAGAATATATTAGAGAGAGAGAGTGACAGAGAGAGAAAAAAAAATCTTTCTTAAAATTGCTCTTTACAATGCAAAAAGTGAGAGGATGTTATTTTCACCAGGTCTCTCTAAGATGTGATACTCTCTCTCTCTCTCTCTCTCTCTCTCTCTCTGCTTAAGCTATTCTTTGCCATTTTCAGACTATTTTATTCAACTACGTGCACCTCTCGAAAAACGGAAGGCATGATGAAGCTTTTGCAAAGTATCTCTAAATCTGAAGATTTTTTTTTTTCTTTTAAGTCTGGTATAAACAAAATTAGAAATACATCATTGGCAGGAAGTGATAAAATTAGTAAGCGTTCTTCAACATGTATTGAACATTGCCTACCAGTGTAGGACTACATAATAGATAGATAGATAAATAGATAGATAGAGAGACAGATAGAAGCAGGAAGTCAGATGATGAGAAGGTGTTGTGTCTGCGAGAATCGAGCAGTGCTAAACATGCTTACACACTCTTAACACTGAGGAAAGCTGACGACAGCGGCCAGTAAGGAGATGATGCAGTTAGCTGTCAGCAGTCCTCTCGTGAACAAAGATCCACGAGGAACACACGTGACACACCCCTGCTACACCAGATTTTAGGAAAGAGAGAGTAGAAGGAGACAAGCGACCCTAGAGAGAGGTCGAGACGGAGATTAGCCTTAGAACAGAGAGAGAGAGAGATAGCGAGACAGGGAGGTAGCTACCCGGGACTTATACTCTTTCCATGTGAGAGACCTGTTTAATATTTCCAAGACAAATAAAAATAGTCCCATACTATTCTTTACCTCTCCCGTCACTACATGACATCTGGTGGGGAAGCTACTACAAGATATAAAAGCCGCTCGACCACAAGTCTAAAATATACTTCTCTACAAGTAACTACAAAGTCTTTATGACATTTGGTGGCAGCGAACGTATATGAACCTCGTCTACGAATCAACATTAAATTCCTACAAAATATCAAGATTGAAAACAACCAACAACATCAGCTCCTGACAGTATTCTCTCCATCCAGCCCCCTCCGTCTCCCAGATCATTACGCTGATGCAGAGGTCAAGAGATCACTCGACGCCTTGCAAGTAGCTTAACGACAAACCAGCAAATCTGCGGACATCGTCTCCGAATTAAAAGCAAATTTCTACAAAAGCAACCGAGACTACAAGATTAGCTTCAGTTCTACATTGAATCCTACAAAATACAGCCTACAGTGCAAATAGTCTACAAGTCTACGACGAATCAGCAAACTACAGCCATCTACAATCAACTACAATTAACAACTCTACGTCGTCTGTATAATCTTCTACACGCACCTACAAGTAGCGGCAGTCTTCATCCCACAACGAGTAAATCACTAGAGAAAAGGACCGAGAAAACATCGACATAGAAAAACGGAACAAACAAACGAAGAGTGAGACACGACTCACAACTCATCTTACTCACTCGTCTTCACTCAAGTTACTCATCGCTACTCATTCACTCACCACAGCTACCAGTGTGGGAAGCCGACGTCACCATGTGCTGAGATGACATCACAACGCGAGTCTGCCATGCCAAGCAACGTGTGACTGACACCAGGCACTTCTCACCCACTACTCATTACTCATTATTCACATAGCTCCTACTCATACTCACTTATTTTCACAGTTAAGTTGGAAATTCGACGTTCTATGCTGAGGTTTGCCTGGGACAGCCGTTAACCACTACAAATACCAGGCCATGGAGTTTCCTGAGTAATATCGTCCATCAACACACCACTAGAATTATCAAGAGATCTTCAATCAAACCTGTATTTTCTTCTGAGATCGACTTTTGTATCGACACACCTCTACGATCTGTATCAAGTGGGTAAAATTATACTTGCTCATTTCTTCTCAGTGCTAAAATTAGCTATATTCAACTTATTTACTCATCTAGTTTGCTAGGACATAAATAAACAAGAGGCGTATTTCATAACATCATATCTTAATGACAGGAATATTTTCGCCACCACCCACGTTAATACCAGATGACACACAAATTGCCACAACATCAGACTCACAAGTAAGAGACAGCCCACCCATTGTACAACCCTCACCACACGTTAAAGATAAAGAAACAAATACGGGAGTTTCGGATGATGAGTGGGAAACCCCTTCAGACATAGAGAGTGACGACTTTGCAGCTGCCTTGCATACGTATGCCAATATACTTAACAGGGTTCACCGGTCCGGTCATACATATTCCACCATTCCCTCACATAACGATAAACTCGTACAAGTTGAATTAACAGGGCAATCATTAAATATGAATCAAGAACCAAATACTGCTGATCTAAAAACCACACCTCACGTTTTTGTGTATCACGAGGATAAGACTGCCCCAAAATTCTCTGGCACAGACAAAGATCGCATTGATGTCATTTCATTAATCAGTCAGTGCAAACAAATGTTCATCAAGCGCCACATACTAGATGAACAAGAGAAAATTGCTATTTTTTCATCTTGCATAAGCCAGGAAAGATGTCCAGCAAACAATTTATTGCGCTCCGATAAGCTACATCGTGCTAGGACATATGATGAATTTAAAACTGAATTTCTGAAGAAATTTTCTGGAGGTATGAACTTCTTGCCAGGTATAATTCCAGAATTACATAAAATTGTAGATCTTGTAAGGGAGCACACTACAAACCATGTGCTCAGTGAAATAACTGCTGATGTCTCCACAATCAAGAGAACCCTATTAGCTACTCTGGAGAATTCTAAGTGGATAACAGATGATGGAAAGATGTCCCCAGACCTCGTCGTGGACATCATTGGTTATGTAGCTGCCTTGTGTAAATTACCTGATAGAACCCTTAAGATCGCCAAAACGATCGCGTACACCCCAGGAATGTGCTTACTAGACTTAATGAACGAGGTAGAGATGCAGTGCAGTAAAGCAGGTGTGGTCGACACACATGCACATTCTGGTAGAATCAGGGTACCTGAGACAGTATCAGCTGTGAAAACATCTACACCGACCCCAAACAGAGAACAAAATCGATCGCGACCAGAAATGAGGCAGCCCAAACAAACAAAGACGCTTAGACCTCGTTCCCACACGCCCTCCTACAGGCAGTTTCATAAGTTTTCGCGCAGCCCGAGCAGGTCTCGCGCCATAAACAACACTTCTTATGGGAAATCACCTCGTAGGTCACAGTCAAGGGATAGGTCTATTCTGTGTCATTACTGTGCAAAACCAGGACACACAAGGTATGAATGCTTTATCAAGGCAAAAGAGGATAATCAAAAGACACAAGGATTTGGTCCTTACTGTAGGCATCATAGATACCAAGGGCACTGGACTAGTGATTGCAAAACAGTAGAAACAATTGTGTCTATGTTCAAATCGGGGGAAGACCAAGTCATGACAAAAAACGAATAAACGTAAAGAAGAACAAGGTTAAACTTCACATAGGAGGCATGTTGGGAAATGAGTGTATCTTGATACCCGCTGTATGTGAGGATCAAAACGTTTCCTTATTTTTAGATAAAGGCTCTCCAGTGAACTTAATAACACATGAAGAACTAAACAGAATTCTTAAAAATAAAAAGAAAGTAACTTTTCTGGATGAAGCTGATTTAGAATTATACACAGTAGATGGTCAAGAGATTACAGTAAAAGGTATGATAAGATTAAATCTCAGTTTCACAGAAACTACAAGGCCATTCTCTGCATTGTTCTATATCGTTGAAAACTTAGCAATTAAAGCTCATATGTTACTGGGCTTAAGATCCATGAGAACTGAGAACATAACTATACTCCCACAAATGAATGGAATAGACTTTGATAATGAATTCATAGAGGAAATACTTTCAGAGCCCTCACCGATTGGTAGACGAGAGCCAAAAAGAATTGGTAATATTAAAGGCTTAAACAAACATACACAAACAGATGAGTGTATAAATCCACTTACACCAGCAACCCCATCCTCCAGAATTAGTGACCCAGATAACAGTACTGATTTATCAATTTTTCCAGCCCATCTCACTAATGATTTGGTTATACCACCTAATTCATACATGAAGGTTACCATAAAGAGCAAATTACGGAACAGTACTGTTCTTGTCTTAGAAGAATTATGTAAAGGGATTGTCAGTAGAAAACGCATTATGTCATACGAACGACGAAGGGCTAACTCAGATATTCATTATTAATCACATGAATGGGGAAGTTCAGTTGAAGAAGGGAACTTGCATAGTTAATATTGAAAAATGTTTCGCCCCTGTGAAGGAAATAAATATTGGTGGAGTAACAAGTGAGATAAAATCTACGGACAGAGAAAGAATAAAAGAGAATTTAATTCACTCAGGTGAATTTGATGAAGAAAATGATTTGTTAACCCTGCTGGAAACACACAGGGACACCGTAGCATTGCCCGGAGAACAATTAGGGTGTACTAACTTGATTAATCACATGATTAATGTGCACCCAGAAACACCACCAATTTTCGTACCAGCTTATCGCATACCACACTCCCAACGTACACTTGCAAATCAGTATGTCGATGAAATGTTAAGGCTTGGAATTATTGAGCCTTCAGTTTCTCCGTGGAACGCTCCCCTTTTCTTTGTGCCCAAGAGAAATGGAGAAATGCGTGCGGTAGTAGATTACCGTAAACTAAATAATCACACTATACCAGACAGATTTCCCATGCCATTGCTAAGTGATGTTCTACAGAATATTGGTCCTGAGAATAATATATTCTCGACCATCGATCTCCTAAACGGATACTATCAGATTCCAGTATCGAAGGAGTCACGTAAATACACTGCCTTTTCAACAAACAGAGGCCATTATCAATATACAAGAATGCCAATGGGACTGAGGACAGCCCCCGGTACGTTCCAGCGTCTTATGAATTACGTATTGTCCGGAATTTTAGGACAAGGAATATTTGTTTATCTTGACGATATTATTATCGCAACGAAGAATATTAAGGATCATCTCAGGAAATTAGACTTACTCTTACAAAAGCTTAGTGATGCTGGATTAAAAATTAAACTTTCTAAATGCAAATTTTGCTTTAAGGAAATAAATTTCTTAGGCCACAAATTAAGTTCTGATGGTATTCACACCACTGATGACAAAATACAGGCAGTGAGAGATTTTCCTGAACCCACTACGACTGACGAAGTTAGACAATTTTTAGGTCTGGCTGGGTACTATAGGTCCTTCGTACCACAGTTCTCTCATATAGCCTTCCCTCTATTCCAACTACTCAAAAAAGATGCTGTATTCCAATGGGAAGAAGAACAAAAAAGGGCATTTAACAATCTAAAAATTAAACTAACAAATGCACCTTGTTTAGCATATCCGAATTACACGAAATCATTTCTTATTTGTACAGACGCATCAGTTAAAGGATTAGGGGCTGTACTGATGCAGGAAGATAAAAGAGGAAAGAATCAACCAATTGCATTTGCCAGCAGACAAACAAGAGGTGCGGAGAAAAATTATAGCACTACAGACTTAGAGGCACTTGCAGTGATTTTTGCATTACAAAAGTTTCGAGATTTGGTATATGGTTACGAAATCCACTTATTCACCGACCATAAACCACTGGTGGGTATGTTTAAAGAAAAACTCCTTTCTGGGAGGAGAGCAAGATGGAAATGTACAGTTGAAAACTACAATGTACAAATTCATTATATACAAGGTAAAATGAATATAGTAGCTGACGCATTATCTAGGAACCAGAACACAATTCAGGTCGCGGCGTTAGATCTCAAAGGAAATATCCCAAACCACGAGGATATCGCAAAGGCACAAAGACTTGACCCAATATGGTCAAAAGTAATATACAAGTTAGAAAGTGGAGATGACATACAATTACCCAAACTTCATGTCCCACTTGAACAATTCACAATGGTCAATAATACAATATACAAAATTAACTCTAAACAACCAAAACGCCAAAGAAATACTAACCAGTTGGTAGTACCTAATGACATGATACCCCAAGTATTACGAATGATACACGACAGCCCACATGCAGGACACCCTGGAAAGGATAAGACATTCAATCAAGCCCAGCTATTATATTACTGGCCTTCATTACGAAGAGATATAAACAATCATATAGACAGATGCGAATCATGTGCGAAACACAAAGGATACCCAATCACACCTGCACCAATGGGTAATTACCCAGTACCACATCAACCATGGGACGTTGTCGCTGTTGATTTACTCAAGATGCCATTATCATACAATAATAACCTATACTTATTCGTAGCAACGGATCATTTTTCCCGTTATGTCATTTTAGCTCCAATTAAAGATAAGACAGCAGAGACAGTAGCAAAGGCAATAACAGATAATGTAATATGTCGCTTTACTACCCCAAAGGTATTAATAAGTGATAATGGAGGAGAATTTAATTCTGAGATCTTACAAGAAATATGTAAACAATACAACATCAAAAAGGTTAACGTTTTGGCCTATCACCCAGCATCGAATGGGTTGGTAGAGAGACAAAATAAAAAGGTATTAGATGTGCTACGACACATTCTCAGTGAAAATTATGCAAGCTGGGATGATTGGATTCCCAGAGTAGAGGCCTCCATTAATGGGTCTATAAATAAATCCATTGGTGACACACCACATTTCATTATATATGGCACAGATAAAAAATTACCATATAGCTCCTAGAAGGTGACAGCATGCCTATATACAATTACGATGATTACTCTAAACTCCGTTTACGTGAATTCCAGGACATTCACAAAAGAGTGAAAAAACAATTAACGATGTCCAAGGAAGAAATGACGGAGGCCTTTAACAAGAAGGCAAAAGATTCACCTATCAGCTTAGGAGACATTGTTTACGGAGTCATTCATCCGAGAGACAATAAATTATCCCCTAAATTTGAGGGCCCATACAGAGTAATTAACATAAAAGCAAACAAAGTTTTAATTAAGTCACTTTCAAGTGGCGAGGAAAAACAAGTTCATATTGACCATTTAAAACGAGTTTCAAGGGAATTATCACATAATTATTCAGCCTCGGATACAACCGAACAGGTGAACGTACCTCAAGAAACCAAGCAAGAACACAACAATGATTACAAAAAGAAATTAAGGTCATATACCAAACAATCGAACATAGGTGCAACTATTCCAATGAAATCTACAGTACATCATTTACGAGAATTAAATATCGATTTAAACTCCTTCTATAAATGAAATAACAGCCAACCGTAACGCACATCATCACTATCATCAACCACAGCTTTATAGGAAATTAATAGATTTTTTTTTTTTCGGTAGGTTACGATGAAGGGACTTATGCTATGGATTCTCCTATACATAGTAAGAGTATATGCGCACCTAGACCCCAAGCATATAGTACGACAAGGATGCCTCATAGCTCCAACGGCCACGACTACAATCGTCAAGGACGTCATGAGTACTGAAATAAGTCTAGATTACTTGTATGACTTACCTACTTATCTAGAAAGACTTGCGACGCCGATGCGAACTCTGGACTTCAAGATAGGGAATTATGTTTCACAAGCACATAACACCAAGGAAGTGGATGAAATGGTGAAGTTAGCGAAATGGAAACTAGAACAGGCGAAGTCAACTATGCTCGTCATGATCCAAGTTCTCCCATCTTATGGAACGGAGGTACTGAGCGACAGGAACAATATCACACGTACTCGCCAAAAGCGCGGTTTGTTCGATCTGGGCGGCGCAGTTCTTGGGAACATCTTTGGATTGGCTACAGCGGATGACCTTAAAGAAATAAACAACAAATTTAATAAGATAGCTCAGGTACTAACATACCAAGATAAATTCATCACAGGACAGAACTCAGCAATGAAGACAATTGTGAAAAATCTGAAACAAGCAGAAAACGTAGCACTCGAGAGTGTAGATAAAATAAATGAATTAGAGGGCAACGTTACTCTTTTCCAGCACTTCTCCATCATCACAGAACATATTGACACGATTCTACTACAATTAGAGAACACTAGAGATCATTTCAGGGCACTTATGCAAGGAATTTCGAATGCTGGTGATGGCAAGATCACAAATGACTTACTCCCAGTTCATGAGCTACGTCAGATAGTTAGTCAAGGCATACATAAACATAAATTGAAGCCATTGTTCCGCAGTAGGGAATTTATGCAATATTACCCGTACTTAGAAGCAACACTAACACCAACATCAGTGATAGTTCATGTACCATTCATCACGGAAGACCTGTTCACAGTATACCAAATACACCCCTTCCCCTATAGAAACAACAACACTTTGGTCATCATCAACATCAACACAGACACCGAACTCATCATGGTCTCCAAGAGACGAGACAGTCACTTTCGCAAGTGAGTCAACGATTGAGCGAAAGTGCCGCACATCCTTACATGCTGTTCATCTTTGTCCTGCGTACATTTTCACGTTTCAGCCTACTGATACAGTCCCTTGTGAAATGGCTATCATCAGCAATAACAATATTCATCATCATTGCAACTTCACTTTTGCTCCAGATAAACTTGTACACCATCAACGCATTGGACACTCACAGTTTTTTTATTTCCCTCATAACACATCAGTTTACATAGTCTGTCCAGATATACCACCATCTCATACATCAGCCTCAGGATTATACATAGCACCAGACTACTGTGCGGTATTTACACCATCCATGTCTACTTTTTCCACCATCAATCACTACGCCATTATCAACCATACACACAAACATTTCCACCCACTGCCTAATATGAACTTAAACATGAGCACAAGTATTAAGCTGACTTCACCTAAGTTTGAAACTATGCAGCTGATAAATGAAACAATGAAGCCCTGGGAAGATTTGAGTTTGAGTATGTTCAACCCATATTACGTGTATAGCCAAGCACCTTCTGTCTTTATAATCATCTGCATTGCAGTTGCAGTACTGCTGTTCGCAATGCACAGAATGCATGCAAGAATTGCTAATTTGGAGTCATTATTTAGTGGGGGGAGAGTTAACATCACAGTTAACCACCCTGAATGAAGTGTATATATTTTGTATATAGTATTAATTATATATATATATATATATATATATATATATATATATATATATATATATATATATATATGTATATATATATATAAAATAATAATAATAATAATACAAAGAAGAATGACCCATATATGACGGACCAGTACCATTATCTTTAAATGAAATATTAATAACTATTACAATAATCTTAATTTTAAACTATTTTTATTCTTGCATGTATGCATTTCACTATAATATCCCAAGTACATACTGTATTACAGTTAAATAATTTATTTTAATGCATTTATTCAAATATGTATACAACTTATTTAAAATGTAATATTACTGAATAATCACTATTTACTATGAATAATATATGTATACAATATTCATACAATTATGTTACTTTACAATATTATGTATTTCACTTAATTAGCTTATAAGTTCATTATAATGTGTATGTAGTATGTATTAATATATTATAACTATTAAATGTCGATGGTACGCCATTTTCACGCGGCCGAGCAAATGTAGGACTACATAATAGATAGATAGATAAATAGATAGATAGAGAGACAGATAGAAGCAGGAAGTCAGATGATGAGAAGGTGTTGTGTCTGCGAGAATCGAGCAGTGCTAAACATGCTTACACACTCTTAACACTGAGGAAAGCTGACGACAGCGGCCAGTAAGGAGATGATGCAGTTAGCTGTCAGCAGTCCTCTCGTGAACAAAGATCCACGAGGAACACACGTGACACACCCCTGCTACACCAGATTTTAGGAAAGAGAGAGTAGAAGGAGACAAGCGACCCTAGAGAGAGGTCGAGACGGAGATTAGCCTTAGAACAGAGAGAGAGAGAGATAGCGAGACAGGGAGGTAGCTACCCGGGACTTATACTCTTTCCATGTGAGAGACCTGTTTAATATTTCCAAGACAAATAAAAATAGTCCCATACTATTCTTTACCTCTCCCGTCACTACATGACATCTGGTGGGGAAGCTACTACAAGATATAAAAGCCGCTCGACCACAAGTCTAAAATATACTTCTCTACAAGTAACTACAAAGTCTTTATGACACCAGCCCATCATCCCTACTGTATCATCCTTTTCCTTACTCATTTATTCTCTCCTCATTTTCCCATCCTTTTTCATCCACCCTTACAAATCTGCCTTCAACCACTCACCCAACCATCCTCTTCCAACTTCCAATAACCATCCCATCCTCCCTTACTCTTACCTTCCCTTACCTATCCAACATGTCACCCATATCTCATTCAGTTAGTCATTCGTTTACCCACTAATCTAAGGGTCACCCAGACAAAAAATAATGCTAAATTTTACATGTGGTGAGTTATGTGCTCCAAATAACATAGTATGTGAAATATGTGACAAGTGTTCAGTGGATAAACCGGTACTTACACACGTAGACCAGGTACTTACACACGTACTCCAGGTACTTACACGTGTCGACCATATTCTTACACACATAGATCAGATACTTACACACGTAGACGGGGTACTTACTCACATAGGCCAGGTAACTTACACACGCAGACAAGCTACTTACGCACGTACACCAGGTACTTACACACGAAGACCAGGTCCTTACACAAAGCAGGTACTTACACACGTAGACGAGGTACTTACAAACAGACACCAGATACCTACACACAGACCAGGTACTTACACACGTAGACGAGGTACTTACAAACAGACACCAGATACCTACACACAGACCAGGTACTTACACACGCAGACAAGGCACCGCAAACCCACCTGCAATAACAGAAACCATGTTGCTAGACTGCATTACTGCATTACACATGACCTACTGATGATATGCTGTATGTGAATAACTTATAATATATTAATCTACAGTACAATATGAAATTCTGCTTCCATACAACCTATCTATCTATCTATCTATAGCCAGACGCCATAATCCCGTTAGGAGTGGCCGTTTGACTTTGAGTTAGTTGTTTTAAGGTGAGGGCACTAACCCTGCGCCAGTCCACTTGTTTTTATGTAGGGAACAAGTATGGGTTGGTTACATGGTTACACCTCAGCGATGTAAATGGTTTCCTGGCTTACATGAAACCACTAGGCTTGTTACTCAAGGTAAAGACATCTGAGTAATAAAAAGTAACAGAAAAGATGAGAGAAATGGGACGAGAGGAGAGCAGACACAGAAAAAGAATGATAAAGTTGAAGGAAGAAGTAGGTATCACTACATCAAGTGAGTGGATAATGGTCGCCACTACCTACCACATTCCATACAACCAAACAATAATAAATATGATCCAGTCCTCAGGTGCTTAATTACAGTACAGGTATTGTTGGCTATAAAAATATGTTATTATGTGGTACTGTGCTATGTATTTTGGTGGTGAAAGGCAAAGCAGTAACATCACACACGTGGTGCAAGATCTGGCAGTGGCGTGGTGTAATGTTAGTCTCGTAATGTGCGTGTGTGTGTGTGTGTGTGTGTGTGTGTGTGTGTGTAGATAGATGGACAGACAGATAGAGATAGATGGATGGATAGATTGATAGCTAGACAGACAGATGTAGAATAGATAAATAGACTGCCAGATAATTAGAGAGTAGTGTGTGGGTAGGAGAGGTGTAGGGCCAGAGGGAACTACTGTGAGGCCAAAATGATGACTCCCAGTAGACGCATTTACAAGTTATGGTACAAAATGCTTTACTTGCCTGGAATTTACAGATTAATCCGTATATGTATGTTCATCACAGAGTTTTCAGCATACATCTCTCTTCATGTCGTTACTTTAAATTTAATTACTTAAAGGCAAATGCTGCACCTGAACCTGACAGGGGTTACCAGGGATGTACCATGCGTGAGTGACGTGGGCACTGTATACTGTGAGTTTGTCAATCAAACTGTTACGTTGCCTCTCACTTTAGAACAGTTTAACGTATCTCGATGGCATAACCTACCGAAATAGCGTATACTTTTACTACTTCAGCGCCAGGACGCCAGAAATATGTTGGAATTTCAATACTGCTTGACAGAAAAATTGCTAAAGTAGTTACATATCCACTCGCGCACCCTCAACCACCCAGATTCTTATCCACTAACATCCACCCAGCCAATCAACATTGTCACACATCACTATCCATTTCCACTTCTGAATTCTTTCACCCATTCTCTAACATACTCACATTGACTCATATCCTCATTCATCCACACACCCATCCACTCATCTATTCACTATTAACCATGCTTTCATCCGTTCCTCATCCATCCCAATCCTCATCTTCAACTCTATCCACACTAAACCATCCTCCTATCCATTTCCCCTCGCCAATATCTCACTCATCTCATCTCTGCCTTTTTCTTATTCATGGTCATTCATCCTTTCTTTCGTCCATTCACATTCAGCCATATTGTCACCCATTCTCACTCACCCCCCCTCCCACCCTCCACCCCCCCACACACACATTCACTCGTCCACCCTATAACCTTTCCTCTACCCATCCCTCGAGTACAAAAACAAGTGAAAAAATATGATGTGACTCTTCACACACATGATCGCACAATCCCATCAACACGCTCGCATGTGCGTGGGTGTGCGTGTGAGTGCCGTAGAGTGCAATTTCCATTTTTACCTCACGCATTTTAAAAATTCTCTTTTCTTCAACCTGATATCTGGTGTGTATAATGGCAGGGTGATTCTCCCTACTTTTCCTCACCCCCTATTCCTTCCCTATCCTACCTTCTTACCGTTTCTCCTTTCCTCTCCCTTCTCTCTCCTACCCCCTTCCTCATCCCCTCGTCTTTCCCTCTCCCACCTCCTCATCCTCCCTCATCCTCTCTTCCTTCCCTCCCTTACCTCCTTACCCTTCATCCTCTCGTCCTTCCCTCTCTTACCTTCTTACCCCTCCTCACCCGCTCCTTCTTCCCTCTATTTTCTGGTTCCCTGTCTGAAAGTTTGCCTCCTTTCCTTCCTTTCTTCATTCGTTTTCTCGTCTTTCTCTTTAATCTCACGTCTCTCCTCTCTCTCCCTTTCTCTTTTCTCTCCGAATATTTCTGCTTCTCACTTCGCTCTAATATTCCCTCTAACCCTCCATCTTCCTGTCTCTTTGCCACTCCCCACTCGTTAATTTGCCACGTGAGACGCCTGGTATATGAGAGCAGTGCGTGCTTACTTTCTTTTTTTTCTTTCTCTTCTTATTTTTATCCTCTTCTTTGTCTTCTTTCTTCTTTCTCTTCTTCCTCTTCTTTTTCTTCTCCTTCCTTATCTTTCTCTTCTTCTTCCTCTTTCTTCTTCCTTTTCTTTCTTCTTCTTCCTCTTCTCATTCCTCTTCCTCTTCTTTTTCTTCTTCGTCTTTCTTCTTTATTTTATTACCATCACGTACATATTTAACTATCTTATTAAGTAATTTATACTCTCTCTCTCTCTCTCTCTCTCTCCCCAGTCCTGAAGGGGTGAAAGTTGCTGATTTCATGGTAAAGTAAATCAGGAGATGAGGTTCCAAGACTAGCACGACAGAGAGAGAGAGAGAGAGAGAGAGAGAGAGAGAGAGAGAGAGAGAGAGAGAGAGAGAGAGAGAGAGAGAGAGAGAGAGTTGGTCATCAAAGAGAGAGGTAAGCGCATGAAAGCAGCTCAAGTGGGTCGATTACATGGGTGGGTGAAGGGTGTTATAATGGAGTGAGGCGGGGGATGGTGGGTGATTGGGTGGATAGGGGTGGAGGGAGAGGAGAATGGAAAAGTGAATGGTGCATAACGAGGTGGGGGGAGGAGAGGAATATAGGGTGGATAGGGGTGGAGGGAGAGGAGAATGGAAAAGTGAATGGTGCATAACGAGGTGGGGGGAGGAGAGGAATATAGGTGGAGAGGTGAATGGTACGTGAAAAGGTGGGTAGAGGCGGAAGGGGGAAGTGGAAGAAGAGATGGATAGTGGATAAGCAGGTGAATAGGCAAGTTGATAGTGTCAGAGCAGTTGGGAAAAAATAAGAAAAAAGACATTAATGAAGGCTGTATCCTAGTTCTGAAAAATCTCTCAAGTTGACAAATAAATATAATAATAAAGTAATAATAATAATAAAGTAAAATAGACCATCATTATCCAAGAATTATTGTTTCAAGCGTCTTTACTGCAGACAAAAAGCATCTAGCGCCATAAATTCTTCATCTTTGTGTACTTCATCAACAAGCACCAAACTATAAAGCCTGTGAATTTTAAACAATCAATAATAACCTCCAGAACGATGCACATTTCTTTTTAAGGTATCAGTAGACAGTTAGATTTAGACTGGATAAGAGAGAGAATAAATCCAAGGGGAGTGACAATAAATCCAGCATGAATTAACCTGTCCAATGTTAGCGGGTTATCCTCAGCTGAATATTATTGTCCCATAGTGTCGCTTAATAAAGAAAAAATAATAAGTGTAGTGAAGGAGTTAATGAAATGCAAATGTAGAAAGTCCTTGATAAGTTACAGTTTCTATGAATGTTTCTTTATCTTTTTGCTTTATTTATTCATTTCTGTTTTATGGTCAGTAGTACCTATAGATAAAGCTGCCTATGAAAGCTACACTACCATCCACAGAGCTGACCTGCGAGTTGCCCAGTTTAGAACACCAACTATATTGAAAAAAAAAAAAAAGTGATATTCTACACTACCTCCCTCACTGATAGTAAAATTTATCTATATTATAAAAAATAAATGCCAAAACCCATCCCACGTTTTCAATTACGTTGCGAACGAAATGGGGGCGAAATGTGGTGAAACAACGGTAAGTGAAGTGAATATAAATGTGAAAAGTGTGAGGGGTGATGAAGGCAGGGATGACTATGATTGGATTGGATATTGGGGAACTGTGTACCTGGGGAGATTAAATGTGTGTGTGTGTGTGTGTGTGTGTGTGTGTGTGTGTGTGTGTGTGTGTGTGTGTGTGAGAGAGAGAGAGAGTAAGAGAGAGAGAGAGAGAGAGAGAGAGAGAGAGAGAGAGAATGTATGCTTATGTCTATGAATGTATATGTGTATGTGTGAAAATAAAGTGGAAAGTACTATGGCATAAAGATAATAGGTGTCTGGTGTTATGAAGGTTTTGATAATGGATCAGAAGAGGGAGTGGAGGTTGGGTGAGCACTGCATCCACTTGCTGCAGTACCCCATTTGGCACTGGTTGGGTCTAATATTTCTTTCATTAAACCTCTCCACACTCGGGGTTTCTCCTAGTTTACACTCGTCTGGTGATAGCAAGTTTGAAATATACACCACATAATCGTACTGAAAGGGTTGGCGAAAAGTGATAGGTGCGGCGTGAGTTTTAAGAGTTACATCAGTGGAATGGATCTGGTGAGAAATATGTGTGGGGAACGACGACTGGAAAATATGTGAAATTTTGAAACATGTGAAGGATGTAACAAATAAGCCTGTTTATCAAAAGTTAGAAGAGTTTAAGCTTATGTGATATGATTATACAGAAACGATGCATAAAACTAAAGTGGTGAAAAAAAAATATATATATATATGAGTTTGAAGGCAGAAAGAGACGTGATGAGTCAAAAAGATGGCTTAATATTGTGAGTGAAAGTGTGATAATGTGAAGGATGGAAGAACGGGAGGCCAACGAACTGACGAATGATACAAGTGGATGGATGAAGTAGGTATGGAGGGGCACAAGACAAGTACTACACAACATTTATTACTTGGCATTAAACGGATTCGCTAAAAACCACAGCTGTTTTGAGAGTGACAGCAAAATAGAGTTCTTTTGGTGTCCATGGTTTGACTTGTAGAGTACATTATTTCAAAGGAGTTAATGATGAGTGACTAAACGTAGAAAAAATTCACTAGTTACTTGACCTACTTTGTTGATTCTCTTACTCTGTGTTATTTTACATGTTGCTACTTCTTAAATCATTCCATTTAAAATTGGGCTAGGTGGTGTTGATGATGATGATGATGATGTCGATGATTCTCTCTCTCTCTCTCTCTCTCTCTCTCTCTCTCTCTCAACTACTGTATATCATTCTGTCCATTTCCTCTCGATATTTTTTTCTCTTGTCCTCTCACATTTTTCCTGTAAAAAATGGGATGATATTTCACCTCTGTTTCACGCGTCCATCCTTCCGTCGGTGCGTCAGTCACCTGTCGTAAACAAATGCCAGGACGAGTTTGACAAAAATGTTCGAAAATGGCGCAGTTGATGATAAGTCCATTTTATGAGTCTTTGTGTCGCTTGATTATTAACCGCCCTAGAAAGATGAAATTTTACCTATGGTGTTCTTGCTACCGAAAATCAACTTACTAAACTATGGACTCTAACTTCCACGTAATGTAAAGCACGTATATGAAGAATTATGCAAAATAAATGAATAAATAAATAAACAAATAAAATATGTTCAGATCGTTAAGCCAGTGCTGTAAAGGTGGGATTTATGGAGCTTGAATGGTGAGTGAATGAGTGCATGGCCCATTACACTGGCCAAGCTGCCGACTGATCTCCACGTACCCTGCTGTCTCTTTCCTTGCTTTCTGGGCCCTACTTCACCCCATATCTACGGCTGGAAAAAGAGGTCAGCATGATGATGATGATGATACTGAACGATCCATCCCTCTTAGTGAAAGCGTTAGGATCAGTGTCCATCATCTCCTTCAGAGCAATGTCTTCTATTTACTCCCGCCTGACGACTTAAGTTTGGGCTGACTCCTCTTTGTGAAGTAACTGATAAGCTCTCCTTCTACACCTGCTGAGGGATGTGTCTTTTTACCACCGTCATGGGTTGCAAGGTATATGAAGGCAACGCACTCATTCACTCACCATTCAAGCTCCATAAATTGGTGGTCTTGTGATTATCCCACTATACCGGGAAACCGTCGATCTCTATTTTTTTTTTTTTTTTTTCAGATTGCATTACACCCTCTCAGACCGTCCACCACACACACACACACACACACACACACACACACACACACACACACACACACACATACCACATATATATATATATATATATATACACGAGTATAACAGGATCGCAGTCTATAGCGGTCAGCTGCAGGACATAAGCCTCTCCCAAACGTTTGCGAGTGAAGTAACCAACATCACCCAACCTGTCTGGCTTATGACTCAAGTGAGGGAGTGCTGTTAACCGGATTGCTGCCGCCTTGCGGTACACAAGCTTTCTCCCCACTGTATGACTACTACACAGGCGGGCTCGTGTCCACCCCTTAAAGGCCACCACCATCATTTCCAGCGAGAGCTGTGGCCTAAGAGGGTCACACACACACAGACACAGACACACACACACACACACACACACACACACACACACACACACACACACACAGATAGACAGACAGACAGATAGACAGAGACAAACAGATAGATAAATAGACAGATAAATATATAGACAGATGGAAATGTGATATAAATTAAAATCTGTTGTATGACATTTAACCTTATTCTGGAGCAGTATCATAGCTCCTTTAATCCGTGCACACATGAGGGGAGAGGCATCCACGTCTGAGCCAGGATTAATACAAAAAAATAATGACTATTTTTGGGGGCGGAGGATAAAAACGAAGAATGATGGTAATAGTGAAATCATTACAAATTATTGAATATGTAATGTGTCCTTTGCAAATCCTTTTTTTTTTTTTTTTTTTTTTCTGTATGAACTTTTGCAAAAAAATCCTGAATATATTAATTAAAACAATGGGCATACAAACAAACTCTTACCTACCAATGCATAGATTACAACTGGTAAATTACCAATATGCTGGGAATCGAACCAGGGACTCTCAGGTGAGAGCCAGGCAGCATACCACTACACCACGACCAGGTAAAAGTTAACTCACGTTGTCACAATCTTGTAACCAACGTCCCTCCGCCCCCACTGTGGGCATCGAGAGGATGAGTTAACTCTCTTCATTCTGACTTGCCGTAAGTGCTTGGGATAGATTAAAAGCATCTACTTGCCCGAGTGCCAGGGGGTTAACTCATCCTCTCGATGCCCACAGTGGGGGCGGAGGGACGTTGGTTACAAGATTGTGACAACGTGAGTTAACTTTTACCTGGTTGTGGTGTAGAGGTATGCTGCCTGGCTCTCACCTGAAAGTCCCTGGTTCGATTCCCAGCATATTGGTAATTTACCAGATGATTTTTCCTGTGTACAGTACAGGTTTCTCTCTTCATAGATTACAAGCTTATTATTCCTGTCTCCATGTGTTCTTAATAATTGTACCCATAAATTCTTTTAGAAATAACAAATGCTGCAAAATAGAATCCCACCAAAATTATCCATTAACCAATTCACTGTGATGACCTGCTATACATTTTATCACTGTTAACACCAGTTGATGTTATTTGTCTATGAAGAGCTTTGTTGAAATGAAGGGAATGAAAATTCTTGTGGTGAGGATGTGGATGTGATAGAAAGCATTAGAAGAAATATGCCAAGGTGGTTTTGCCATGTGGAGAGGATGGAGAGCAGGAGACAAACAAGGAGAGTGTGTGAGCGAGGTGGAGAGGGGAAAAGGAAGGGGGAGCCCAAGGATGAGATGGAGGATGGAGTGAAGAGGTATATGAGAAATGGGAATGTGAGCTGGGAGTAGGGCAGTGAAATGGCGGGGGACAGGGTGAAATGGAGGTGATTTGTTTATGGCCACCCCTTACGGGATTAACCCCTTCCATCCGGGTGGCATGTATACATGATCTAGTGTTTTGTAGTATTATTGTTATTGTATTATTATTATGATTATTGCATCATATTATAAGAGAATATTATACTATAATTTTATTTTATAGCTTTAGCTGAGAAATTATGGTTTAAATAATGGTGATTATTAAGAAAGACACCTGCTGGTGGTTTGGGTGGTGAAACAACCCCTGGACATGATGGGTTAAGGTGTCTGGCAAAAGATATATAAATAGATGGATATTCACTCACTACTGGAGATTTGTTCACAGCTGAATAAAATCGTCTGGAAATACTTGGAATAAGAGGTCATGGGTCTGAAGGGATATGACACACCAGGTTTCCTTTTCTGTACAAGAGGGGAAAACATCAGGGAAAATCCACACCTAATTAGCTTCCTTTGGTGATGCATTTATGGATGTGAAAAAAATTGAGAAAAAAATTATTGTGTCAAGGATGGAAAGAATGAGAGAGAGAGAGAGAGAGAGAGAGAGAGAGAGAGAGAGAGAGAGAGAGAGAGAGAGAGAGAGAGAGAGAGAGAGAGTCAATATGACAAACTTAAAAGCAGAGTTACGAGCATTAATCGGATATCAGTTCCAGACATTTCTAGCGCAAAGATAAAACTGCTGATTGGAATAATTGGCATTGATTGGTTTCACAACCTTCTTTTAAAACTCAGCAAGTAAGAACAAGGAAAACAATTCTGGTCTTTCCTCCAGTCATCACGAAACAGATTAAGAATAAATAAACACTAGTAAAAGCTCCTTCAGAAAAATTATATTGATGTATGAAATCCGTGTTTTATCTATTTTATTTATTTATATATTTTTTTAATATATATCTGTCCATCTATCTATTGCCAGACGCCTTCATCCCGTAAGGGGTGGCCACAAACAAATCGTCTCCATGTCGCTCTGTCCCCCGCCATGTCTCTGCCTTGCTCCTAGCTCACACCCCCCCTCTCTCATATACTTCTCCACTCGATCCCTCAATCTCATCCTTGGCCTCCCCCTCCCTCTCCCCCCTCCACCTCACTCACATACACTCTCCTCGTCAGTCTCTCTCTCTCCATCCTCTCCACATGGCCAAACCACATTAATGTGTTTCTCTTAACGCTTCCTATCACATCCACATCCACACCACAACTCTCCTTCACTTCCTCATTTGTCAGTCTGTCTCTCCATGTGACTCCACGTGCTCCTCTCAAATTACTCGCTTCCATTGCTCTCAGTCTTGACTTCTGTCAATCCAACAAGGTCCAAGCTTCACTTCCATACTTTAAAGTTGGTATCATAATACAGTCATGTAGTAGCTTTTTCACTTCCACGCTCACTTCCCTGTTTGTTATCATTGCTCTCAAGGAACCAGCAACCTTTTTTCCCTGCTGCACCCATTCAAGCACTTCACCCTCTAAACTTCCATCCTTACTCATCACACTACCCAAGTACTTAAACACATTCACATTCTCCATTTCCTCCCCATCCAATCTCACTGTACATTCCCTGACTTCACCTCTCTCAAAGACCATCACTTTACTCCTCCCTACATTCACCGTTAGATTCCGTTTCTTACACTCTCTCCCAAACTCATCCACCAAGCCTTGCAGCTCCCCTTCGTCTTCACTTAACAACGCAGTATCATCTGCAAACATCAGTACAGGGACTTTCCAAACACTGTCTTCTCTCACTAGGGCCACTCCAAAATCCACTCCTACCTCGTATCTCTTTTATAATCCCATCCAATATAGACTGAACAACCATGGAGACATGACACATCCTTGTTTCAATCCAACCTTCAAATAGAGAAATTCACTCAGTTTCCTATCCACACTCACTGCAGCCTTTGCACCCTCATACATACTCTTCACGGCCTTCAACAACTTCCCATCTACTCTACATATTCTTAATACTTTCCACAATCCCTGTCTATCCACCCTGCCATAATTATCCTCTCTCCAAATCCATGAATGCTGGATGCAACTACTATCCCTTCTATAGAAACTTATCCACTGAAGATCTAAGAATGAATATCTGATAAGCACAACTTCTTCCCTTCCTAAAACCTCCTTGTCCTTCTCCAACTAATTCTTCTGTTATTTCCCTAACTCTGTCAATAAGTATCTTACCATATACTTTTCCTATTACACTAATAGGGCAAATAACCCTATGATTACCACACACTCCGTTTTCCCCTTTTCTTTTGTACAGGGGAATAATTATACCTGACTTCCAATCCTCAGGGACTCTACCTTCCTCCCAGGCCAATCTACACATCTTCTACATCCATTCTATTACTATCTCTCCCACATGTTTTAGCATTTCACCACACACTCCATGAGTTCCTGGGGCTTTCCCCATTTTAACTTTCTTCATTGCTTCCACAACTTCCATCTTACTGATTTCTTCCTCTCTTCTCACCTCCTCTCTTCTCCCAGCCATTCCCCATCGACTTATATTTGCATTACTTTCATTTTCTATGTTGAACAATTCATTAAAGTGTTCTCTCCATCTGCTAACTTTTTCTCCCTTCTCCACCAGTAATCTACCATTTTTATCTTTCACTCCCCAACTAACTTCTTTGGCACCCTGTCTATCTATCTTTACCTGTTTCCAGAACATTTTCTTATATTCCCTCCACTTTACACTCAATTTCCTTCCAAATTCCTCATCCACTCTCTTCTTTCTCTTACTAATCTTTTCACCCCTCTGTTCCTCTCTACATATGACTCATTCTTCCGTCTTTCAACTTCTTCGACGCCCTTATTTCTCATCCACTCACTATATGCTTTCACCTCTTCAGTCCACCATGCTGTTCCTTGCATCCCCATTCGTCTTCCCTTCACCCAAAACTCCACCTCTCATGCTGCACAGTTATCTTGCACACACCTTCCACGTCCTCCATCCACTCCAATCTATATTTACCCAGTCGCTCCTCCACTTCCTTCTTATATTCTGCCTTTTTTCCATCCTCTTATACCTTTTCTACCCACCCTGTAAGAACTACTCCTGTCCTTCCCTTCTTCTCTTTCTCCATTTTGTTTGGACTTTGATTCTGACCACCACCAAGTGGTGGTCCGAAAGTCCATTCCCCCAACCTCTATATACTCTTCCATCCATTACACACCTACTCATCCTTTCATCCACACACACATAATCAATCATTGCCTTCCGTTCATTCAGTTCACCATTCACCCTTCTCATCACTCGCCACGTATACCTATGGATCATTTTGTACCTGAACAAGGTATTAGCTATCACCAACCCCCTCCTGGCACAAATGTCCACTAAAGCACTACCATTCTCATCCATATCTGCAGGCACACCCCAATCACCAACTATTCCATCCACCTTCACATTCCCTACTTTTCCATTCATATCTCCAAACAGGAAGACTCTCTCATTCCTTTCAAATTTTTTCAAGCACACTTCAACGTTTATCAGAACTCTTCTCTCACTCTGCTTGCACGATCTTGCATTGGCGCATACACGCACACAATCGCCCATATTTGTAGTCCAACTTTCACTCTTACCCACACAATCTTTGAGCCAACTGATCCATACTCTCTTATAGTCTCCTTCCATCTGTTACTCACAGCAATACACACTCCTTATTTTGTCCTCTCATTCTCTCCTACTTCTGCTCATATACCCCATCCATACTCCCATTCTCTCACACTCTCTCCTCCCCATTTAGTTTCAGTGAGTCCACATACATCCACTTTCTCACCGTCAAGCACCTAGCCAATCTCTCTTTCTTTCACCTCATCATTTGCACCCCTTACATTCCATGTAGCTATCCATACCAAGTCCTTTGTTCGGTCCTTAGTCGTCACCTTTTGGTTAGACCTGGTCCGAGGCTTCTTGTTTGTATTTTTAGTTAGTTGTTTTCCGGGGAGGGGCACTAACCCTCCGCCAACCCACTTGTTGTCACGTAGGGAACATGTGTTGGTTGGTTATAAGGTTACCACCCAGCGTTGTAAATGCTTTCCTGGTTTGCAGGAAATCATTTGGCTTGCCATTCAGTGTAGACCCACCCCCAAAACAAGGTATCACTACACTAAGTGGGTGGATGATGGGCGACCCCACCTACCACAATTTTGTACTTGTTTTTTTTTTATTTAGTGTTATAATATATTTATCTACCTGTTTATTATTTATTAAGTTTTTATTTATTTAGTTAACGATCTATTATTGATTTAGTTTTATTATTTATTTTTATGCTTATTTAGTTTTACTATTTATTTATCTATTTATTTATTACGTTACATATTTATTTAGTTTTCAGTTTTGTTATCTATTTATCTATTCATTTATTGTTTTATTATTTGTTTATCTATTGGTTTTTGTTTATTTTTACTACTTATTTATTCATTTATTTCTTTATTTACTATATTTCTATTTGTATAATTATTTACATACATATACATATATACCTATACATATATATACTTTTTTATATACATACATACATACATGCATAATATTTATATATATATATATATATATATATATATATATATATATATATATATATACTTATTTATCTGTCTATTTATTTTTTACAATTCATGACCTTTAATACTGACGCAAATAAAACCTCCTTCCTTTAAATGTCGCCACAACAATATTACAAAAACTATCTATCTGTCTATTGCCAAACGCTTTAATCCCGTAAAGGGTGGCCACAAACAAATCGCCTCCATGTCATTACAAAAACAAGGGGGGAAATAGACGTCTCTCCTCCACTATAGTCGGTTTACTTTCATCTGACAAAACTGGACCACTTTTTCAACTTGAATATTAAGCCATGATATTAGATGAGCAATAATTATTAGGCAGGAATGACTCTCCTTGGTTGCTAGTGAAATTTGTACCCCATTTTGACTACACCTGGCCAATGACCGAGCTGAAAGAGTTATGGATTTGTGCCAGGTGAAAGTTAACTGATAATAATAAGATAGAAATAAGAAAAAGATAAGATAATGATAATAAGATAAAGATAAGAATAAGATAAAGATAATAAGAAAAAGAATAATAAGATAAAGATAATAAGACAAAGATAATAATAAGATAAAGATAATAATAAGATAAAGATAATAAAAAGATAAAAATAGTAAGATAAAGATAAGAATAAGATAAAGATAATAAGATAAAGATAATAAGATAAAAATAACAATAATAGATAAAACCTTGTTTCCTTAACCCTTTTCTGTCACTACTTTAACAGCTTCAGCCCGATGACGTCTATATCATTCTCCTATAACGTCCTTCAACCACGTAGTAAATTAAACAAGGCTAAATTTAACCCGGCCAGGTGGAAACGTATCACCAACGCTAAATTCTCAAAAAATGTCTGGAAATAGGAA